>NC_057794.1:282939321-282941927 GCF_018294505.1 Triticum aestivum | reverse complement strand
GCAGGGGATCGCCGGTGGAGGAGGCGCGGGCCGGCCGGTGGATGGGAGGGCGACCGCTGGAGGAGGCGGCGGCCCGGTGGAGGGGGAGGCCAGAGATCCGTGGTGGGACAGGGCGAGGGGCAACGTAGGGGAGGGTGCGGGGCGGCTGGGCGAAGGGGCGGCGGCGGCTGGGCGAGGGGGCGGCGGCGCGGTGGAGGTTGGGGCGTCACAGAGGAGAGGTGCGGGGCGACGAGGCGTGGTAAGGGGGCGGCAGTGGGTCGTCCGGGAGAGAGGACGAGAGAAACACAGACAGAGAGAGAGTGGGGTGGCTCGGCCCGTTAGTTAGGTCAACTCTTTGCCGTCCACCATCCTTTGTCGTCCGCTTTTGTGCTCTTTGCCGTCTTCTAGCAAACGGCAAAGAGGGGGCCATTAGGTTTTTTCTATGCAGCTCGTTTGTGGGGCCCACCTCTCTCTTTGCCGTACGCCAGCTGACGACAAAGATTCTTTGCCGTCCGCTAGCAGACGGCAAAGAAGTGGCTGTCGGCAAAGACCTTCTTTGCCATCAGCCAATTCTTTGTTGTCCGTTTTGTGTAAGCGGACGACAAAGACCTTCTTTGCCGTCAGCCAGCAGACGACAAAGAAAAGGCGGATGGCAAATAAGCAATTTCTAGTAGTGTATCTTGTATTCTCATATATTCAGTACATGGTATGTTGTAATGATATCCACCTTGCTAAGCGCTCGAAATACAGTTGTGCCCCAATCATGAATTCATCACGTGATTGGGATAGAATCGCATCTTGGGTGCTACAAGTTGGTATCAGAGCCGACCCTCATGGTTACAAAACACGAATGTTTGTGGACAGGTGCGCGGTCTTGTGAATGACGTTTGTGACCCATCGTGGCACACGACATGGCACATGTGCCGGACTGGATGCACAGACATATGTGCCAAGAGGGAACGTTGTTGTGGCCCAACGAGGACGTCGGTTCCTCTGAGTGGGGGTGTATGTAATAACCTGGCTTATTAGGGATGATAGACTACTCATATCAATAAGGAATTCCTTCTTTTCTGGGAGCCCATTCGGAAAGAACTCCAAAGTTAAGCGTGCTCAGCTTGGAGTAATTTTAGGATGGGTGACCGACCGGGAAGTTGCTCCCGGGTGCGCACGAGTGAGGACAAAGTGCGTAGAAAAGACTAGTATTGATCTATGGGGCTAGTCTATATCTCGCCAGGAGTAACGACCACCGGCGGGTATGAGTTACATAAGGTGTGATGCGGGGCAGGGGCAACTGTTGGAAAAAGTCCCAAAAAGACTCTCCCTCAGGGTCTTCTTTCTTTAGTCCCAAATGCCCACTTTTAGACCCTACAAGTCCCTCCTATTTGGTTTAGATGGGACTGAAAGGGACTTTTTTTAGTCCCTACATCGAAAAGTTCCTCTAAACAAACACCCTCTAATAATGCTGCTGGAAAATTGATGCAATGCCATAGTTAAAAGCAAATTACATGTTTAACAAATTTTATTGTTAATATAATCTTTCTGTTAATATGAATTGATGCCACCTTTTGAGAAATGCTACTGTCTTGCTTTCTTTCCCATTTAGATAAATTAGATGCTTCTTTTTGTTGACTTCTGTGTCAGCCACCGTTATTGATCACTAGTTGTTTCCTTTGCACCTCTGTGTAAACAGGGTTATCTATTTCACCTCGTTGATATTGTGACCTTTTGTTGCACTGCACAAAACACTTTTGTTTTTAGAGTGTTTTGTGCAGTTCAACCAAAATGTCACACCGACAATGTTGCTTGATTGCTTGATCTTAGTGTAACATCCCAAATTTTCAATTTGGAATGTTATACATAGGTCATCATATGCATATCATATTTTATTTGCATTTTGGTTCTAATCCTAGAAATTCTAAGCAACTCAAGGACCCACCGAGAGAGTTGGGGATTTCATTTATTTTCATATTTGAATTATTTTCTCAAATATTGAAAAGATGATCATTTTGGTTTTAATTATTTTTCCTCTCCGAAAATATTTCCAATATTAAAAATAAAAGAGAGGAGATAATATGACTTCTCCAAAACAAAATAAATATTGGGGGGGAAATGTTAAAATCAAATAATTATTTTATTTGGAATTTTTTTGAATTAGAAAAATATGCATTTTTCAAAATTGCATTTTAGGCCAAAAAAATGTTCACTATATTCTAAATATTTAATTTAGATGATGAAACTTGTTTTTGACATTTTTAGAATTTTTTTATATTTTTTAGGATTTTTCCTTTTCGGTGGAATTATTTATTAAAAAAGTTGCACCCGGCTGGGCCAACGGCCCAGCCAAGCGGGACGAAGCCCAGCTGTCGCCGCCGCCCTCCCCGCGTGGGAGTGCGCCGCCGTCGAACTTGTCCCCGAGCCGGACTCCGCCTAACCCCGCCGCCTTGCCCCCTCCCCCAAGCCGCCTCGGACCCCCGGCCTCCTATAAGTACCCCACCACCCCGCTGCCTCCCACCTCGTCCCGCCTCGCAGCCTCAGCCCCGCCATCCTGGAGCCGCGCCGGAGTCCATTCGCCTCGCCTCACCGCCGCGGACACGCGACGCCACCACCACCGTTCAGATCCCGCCCGC
>NC_057794.1:282837106-282939105 GCF_018294505.1 Triticum aestivum | reverse complement strand
CGCCGCCGGTTTTTCTGGTCCGTCCCGGTTTTTTAAAAACCCTAGATTTGTTTGGTTTTTTGTATCGGTTCAGTTTTTCCCCGGTTTTCTTGGTTTAGGTTAAATAATGAACATTCGTTCGTTAGTTCGTTCGTTGAATAACGAACGTTCGTTCATTAGTTCGTCTTAACAAACGAATTTCGCCCGTTTGCCTCTGCTAGCGAACGTTCGCACCGTAGTCTTTTTATTTTTATTTTATTTTAGGCCAGGGACCTATCCGCGATTATTTTTATCACAGATTAGCCCATGATCTTCAAACCCTCGCAACTTTTTAATAGTTCGTCCAAATCCAGTGAAACCAACGCCAAAATCTTCGTCTCAAGCCTATCTTTCCGGTTAATCCACTTGAACATGATTTGGACAATTTAAAATTTGGTTTCAAGTATATTTGAATTCGAAGTTCTTTTGACCGTAGTTTCAGTTCCGTAGCTCCGATTTGATCGATTCTTTTTGCAAATCGAATCTCTTCAGTTGAACTTTCAGATTGGATATTCTTATTTGTGTTTTACCCTTGCATCTATTCTTGAGTGCTTATGTATGGTATTGTTTATTTGCGATAGAATTCCTGGAGTGCGAAGCGTGCTACTACGAGTCTCTAGGGTTTGCGGATCGTCAGCAAGGCAAGTAACACATTGATCATACCCTATATTACCCAGATTTTTACAACCTTCAAACACTGCATGATTAGGATGTGACTAACATGTGGGTACTGGGAAGTAGTTGATGAGGTAGAACTTATTGCCCTTTTATTATCAAACCCTTGGGAGTTACTTCTACGTTATGCTTATATTGCCATGCTATGCTCGTAGACGTGGATTGGGCTTCAGTGTATCCATGACAGATGTGAGATGGTTAATTAATGGTTAACTTAAGGTGGCTACTTAAACACACATCTGGGTGGATTGCTTGCGGGCACTTAGAGAATCCAGTGTTGTCCTAGGATATCCCGGAGCACCCATGTGATCATCCTATGTTTCGCCACCCAGGCTCAAAGGGATCATAAGATTATTCATGCTAGAAACTTCCGTGTGCACACTACAAAAAAATACACTTCCGTGATGATACATGTTTGTCACAGTAGGTCGCGTTTTTTGTAGTGCATGTACATCCATGACGATTTTATGACAGAATCAAGATAGTCATACCTATGATGTCGTAGAAGTATTCCATGACATTACCAGAATTATCATCATGGAAGTGTCCACTTCCATGATGATAAATCACGCGTCATAGAAGTGCTTTCATCAAGGGTGACCGACACGTGGCGTCCATCGTAACGGAATGCCTTTAAGCTATCCGGTCCGGTTTTGGATCCGATAACCCGTTAACAGCCCAGACCAATGGGGATTTTCCACGTGTAAAATCATCATTGGCTGGAGGAAACACGTGTCAGCTCCGCGTTGGCACAGGTGTCTGTCATCCAATGGGCGAGATGCGCCTATGATATGTTGACACATGGACCGGCCCAAAAGTGGCCCATAAAGTTTAAAAGGGCCGACCCAACTAAAGGCCCGCAAGATTTTGCAGACCATAATGGGCCGGCCCAGCTAAAGGCCCACGAGATTTTGCGTACCATAATGGGCTGGCCCAACTAAAGGCCCACAAGATTTTGTGGGCCATAATGGGCCGGCCCAGGTAAAGGCCCACAAGATTTTTGCGGGCCAAATGGGCCGACCTAGGTGAAGGCCTACCAGATTTTTGTGGACCATATTGGGCCAGCCCAGCTAAAGGCCCATGAGATTTCGCCGACATTAATGGATCGGCCCAGCTGTAGGCCCACAAGATTTTGAGGACCCTAGTAGGCCGACCCATTAACTGGCTGCCATGTTTTGGGCCAAATGCCGGCCCATATTGATCTGGTCCATTAATGGCCTACCACGTTCCGGGCCTAACAATGGCCCATATGAGATCCGGCCCATTAAAAGCCTACCACGTTCTGGGCCATATTACGGCCTAGATCAGGTTTGGCCCTTTAAGAGGCTTTGGGCTAAATTATTGCCCATATCAGATTCGGCCCGTCAACTAGACGCTACGCTTTTGGGCCCACTTGCTAAAGGCCCATTTAGTAATTTAGGCTGATATTAGTTTTGGCCTGTTAAGAGCCCGTTTAACATTTCAGCCCTATATTAATTTCGGCCTGTTAAAAGCCCGTCATATAGTTGGGCCTAACTATGGCCCGGTTTGCATCCGTCCTGCTCGCAGCCTATAATCTGATTGGGCCAAACAAGGACCGAGACAATTTTGGCCTGTTAAAAGCTCGTGATTTGATTGGCACAATCATGGGCCAGGGTCCATTTCGGGCTGCTGTCGGCCTGTGAGATGTTCGGCATGTTTCAGGCCCAACCTACTTCTCAGCGTCCTAAAACCCCATTGAGTTTTCTTGCGAAAAGAGGGCCGACGGTTTACCCGGCCTATTAAAGGCCCAAATCTACTAGTGGGCCAGTTTAAATTTAGGCCTTTTAACAGACCAAGATGACGGGGCCCTTGATGCGGATCATACATCGTGATTGCATGACGGCCCGATTATGTACCGTAATTTTACGGTTTGGCCGGTTTACTGCGAAGACATGATATATATACAGTAAAATAACTGCAACATCATGAATAAGAAAAAACCTAGACTATACAATAAAGAAATTATGACATATTACATCCACTGGGCATCAAAGTTCGCCACTATGATAATAAAGCACAAGCAGACAACAGATTACATACACCGGGCATCAAAGATCGCCACCAATGCAACTAAACACGCCGACAAGATAATATACAAAACCAACATCACTTCAATAGGGTTCAAGAAAGGTTATCCTTGCTAGGGAGCTGCAACGCAAGCAGCTGAGCAAGCTGATCAGACTGCGCTTGTTTAACACTTATATCCTCCTCACTCTGAAAGATAAACAAGAAGACAGATGACAAGTTTTGCACATAAAAGTATCAGTGCTGACAATTCATCACATTTCTTACTGACGAATAAAGTGACACAGTTTAAAATTGCATTAACACAATATGGTATTGTTCAGGTCGAGACATGGCAGGAAATGACATTGTGAAGGAGTTGGCAGCTTCACGACACCACTCGATTACAGATCAAGAACTCATAAGTATCAATAGTTAGTGTGCTGTCAATTTATCCCATTTTAGATTGGCAAATAAAGAGACGGTTTAAATAATAGTAGAATGATATGATATTGTTCATAGTTAAGACACTGCAGAATATGACATTGTGCTATAGCTGGTAGGTTCACCACACCACTGGATTACAGATCAAGAACAGAAGCATACATGCAGTGCAAAAGAAGATCACTTGCTATGTATAGTTTAATTTACATGGTATGAAGAAGGAACTTGGTTGTACAACTGAAAACTTAAATTGAGAAGGATAAACTTTTGTTTATGAACTACATAATAAACTTTAAACATGCAATTTGATGCAAACACAAAAAATAAACAGCTGTTGTAGTCATGCCTAAAGAAATATACACAACAAAGTTTGAAGGCTTGAGAAGGACAAACATACATTATTGGTGAAGACAGGCTCTATAAAGCCCTTGTCCATGCTGATGGGGGGGGCAATTTAAGAAGTTTACCACATCATCTTCTTCATAAGCATTGCCTTTATTCTACATTTTGTTAAGAGTAAATATAGATGTGATAATATAAGAAAAAATGGAGAATATTTAAGATAAGATGAAGAGTGATGCTACATAACCAAGTAGCTATAAATGTAAGTACAGCGATACAGGCAAAAGGTACAGCCAAGAGGAATGCATAGCTAAACTTCTTCAGTACCATCAGTGTTATCCAACCTTATGGTAAGAGTAAATATAGATCTGATGTGTAGAAAATGGAGGACAAAGGAAAATAAGCTGCAGAGTGATGGTACACGAACAATTACCTGTCAATATAAGTACACTGATAAAGGACAACAAGTACTTACAAGAACAATGCAGAGCTAAAAAAATTCATTGGCATTGGATATATTCCACACTAATGTAACCATTTATGCAGATCAGATAATTTGGAGCGAACAATTGATAAGCAAGCTATCATGCATACTACTATCAAATAATGAACCAGGTATGTATGCAAGTACAGTGATACAGGACAACATGTACTAACAAGAGCAAAGCAGCGGGCAGCATATTTGTGATATCCTGTCATTCTTTTCAAACCGGAATTCTTCTTCAAGCAGATTTCCTGCAAAAAAGATCCGTAAGGCACATGCGGAAAAGTAGAAGTTCAAATTGTCATGTGATTTCATAGACAGTACCTCATCCTGGGAACGAGGCCAGTGCATAACAAGGTTTTTCCATTCAATGTCTTCTAAATTTAGCACAGGAGACTTCACCGGAAATTTGTTTATAGACTTGCCATCAAAGTGTGATTTCCTCAGGTAACATCAATACTGCTGCAATGCTTCCTTGAAAAGCACAAGCAAGCTTTGCTCGTCATGACTATCCAGATTGACCCTCACCCACTTACAATAATGTAATGTAAATCATTGATTTGTTCAATAAGCACAAAATAGGAAAATAATAACCATGAATAATAGCACTTACACGTAAGTTGGACAGGAAGATGTGAAAATGATGTTTGTCTTCACTATAATCTTCCCATGATGGGAATATATGCACGTAGTCCCTAACAACATTGAAAGCATTGTCTTTTAAACTGGGAATAACTGGAATGGGGTTCCAATCTGCAGGAATTGGCCATCTCTGCAGTTGGGATAGGTCTTCGGCCGGTGGACTTGCTGTACTTTTTGCTGGAGTGGGATTTTTCCGTGGTACGGCTGGTGCTATGGCAACTAAAATCGGGATACCTTTTGCTGGAGTGCAGGTCCTGTGTGGTGGGGCTAGTGGTGTGGCCAGTGAAGTATGGGTACAGTCTGCTGGAGCCGGTCCTATGTTTTGTGTCACTGGTTGTACATCCAATATAAGTGGGGTGCTGTCTGATTTCTCTGGCACCACCATGTTTTTCAAGGACTTTGCTGGTGCTCCTTCAGGTTTGGCAATCACCCTCTTCCTTTTTGATGTCTAATGCACAAGAACAACATTTGAGTGGAAAAACATGGTATGATGACAGATGGAATATGTATTGATAATGGATGGGCATGTCATCTCGACATATATGATGAGTAAACTAAGCAGATGGCGGTGCAACAAAGTAGAAGAAATGCAAGACAACATACGCAAGATACGTGCAATCAATAAAACCTTGCCAAATTAGAACATGCACCTTGATGGGTGAACAGGACAGGCCATCTGCCTTTGACTCCTCGAGGTTAGAATAGTCATTAGGATCATATTCTGAACAAGAATCAACAGGCGGGGAGCGTATGAGTTTCATTGCATCCAGAATGGCACTCAATGCCTTGGTGCCAATTTTGTAAGTCATTGGTGTTTAGCTTCAAGAGTGGACTGATGCTAGTGCGACACAAAGCAGTTACACAGATCATAGTGTAGATATAACAGGAAAATCATAAGCATCAGAGTAAAATCAGCAAAGTGGAACTTGCTGGAATATATGTGCTAGTTTTGTCGGTACGGCTAGAAAGGCTTCGGATACCAGCTCTCTTCAACTGAAGGTGCGGTATTGTTAATATCAGTGTAACTCTCAAAGGCGACACAACTTCCCGCATTTCCTTGCTATTCTTATAGGATTCAAGTGGGCAGGCCACTACAAATCCTATTCCCATGTTTACAAAATCCTACGAATCAAAGAGGCCCGAAGAGTTCAAAGTGTCCATCATAACCGACCGTATAGACCTCTACACTGCAAATGTCCCTGCTCATCTTCACTACAAGGAACATACTATACTACTATCATACTCCCTCCGTTCCAAAATATAAGTCTTGGTAGATATTTCCACTATGGATCACATACAGATGTATCCAGATACATTTTACAGTGTAGATTCACTAATTTTGCTCCATATGTAGTCCATGGTGGAATCTATACAAAGACTTGTATTTAGGAACGGAGAGAGTAATTATTAAAGAAGAACGGAAGAGGAACATGCTAAACAAGAGCAAGAAGATTTTGGATAATAAAATGTTCGTTGCGCAGTGCCCACACATGATGAACCAGAGCGCATTAAGAAAGCAACTCCTTGTTGTCTCTCTATATGTGGTGCACGTGCTTTTTTGAAAGTAAAGTAGGAACATTAGCTGACCAATTAAATGTCATCTGTTTTAGTAATATCAACATCATATCAGATTCATACTTGAGCAACAAGTTTGGAATTATGAGTGGCACATTGTTTAGCTTGATGGATTCAGGAGCAGTGCTAAGCAGGTACGATGATGGTACTGAATATAAAGGCATGTCTCCATGCAAGTTGTGTGACTTTTGTCATTTGGGTCAGTCGACCATTTCAGGCGGTTGGATGAAGATCCTATGTCTCCTAACCCTTCTTCTTCCTCGTCTCTGATTCTTCCCATACAGAACACCGCACGGGCCGCCGGCCGGACCACCGGCCCCCACCGCCTGTGTTCCTCCGCCACCCCCACCCCCACCCCCGTCCCCACCTACGTCGAGTTTTCTTCATTCGGTGAGGCCCCACCACCGCCCCCACAACCACCATCCCCACCCGAGCCCCTTCGTTCGCACCGGCGAACTCCGGCGAGCTCTGAAAAATCGACTGACCCAATTTTGAAATTCAGTCTACTGTGATTTAGCTAGTGTGGAATATAAAAGGGGAAAACCATAAGCATTGGGAGTATAGTTTTGAGCGTGCCATGGCGGATCTGAAGGTGCAAACCGGACAAAGGCAACTTCGCAACCAATGTTTGTTTTCAACTAGCA
This sequence comes from Triticum aestivum, assembly GCF_018294505.1. Taxonomy (NCBI): domain Eukaryota; kingdom Viridiplantae; phylum Streptophyta; class Magnoliopsida; order Poales; family Poaceae; genus Triticum; species Triticum aestivum. The sequence goes on along the minus strand of NC_057794.1, from coordinate 282,932,256 downwards.
AGTAAGTGATGGACAAGAAATCAGAGTAAAGCAGTGGCGATCTAGTTTCTTGTTGCGATAAATAAGTTGAGGAGATACGAAAGAGTACTGCCTCTGGTGTGGCGCCGTGCATGCATCTGCTGAGAATTTGACGGTGTTGCGGTAGTGATGGCTGTCGGCGGCGTGGAAGCAGATCTAGGAGGGTAGACGGTGGCGGCGGGGCGCGGTGGACGAGATGATCGTAGGAGCGGCGCCAGCAAGGTGGACGACGGTGGGGATGAAGCGAGAGGACGGGATGCAAGGATCCCGGTCTGAAGTCGTGGATGAGAGAGGTCTATCTCTTGTAATGGAGAGCGGCGCCGGGGTATCAGCTCCGGCATGGTGGAGGAGGACGGCGGTGGATGTGTTGGTGGACGGAGGAGGCTGGGGTGGAGAGGGTGTTTTGGCGCCCACGGAGTACGAATGGGGAAATGGAGGTGGAGAGGAAGTGGGGAACCATGTCTTCAGGGCGCGCTTGTCTCAAATGCGAGGAAATTTACAAACATAGCCCCCGTTTCAAATTTCCTACATCACATCAATATTAGTCGGTTGGGGATAGGACGGTAATCTCGCATACACCGTATATTTGCTGACGAGAGTTTGTTTTTGGGGCCCATCGTGTATGAATCGGGGAGGGAGTTGATTTCGGCCGAGGACACACTGTGTTTCGGCACCCACCATGTCTGAATTCGGGTGAGAGGTGGTTATGTCATGTTTGAGTGAAATTACATACCTACCCCTATCGAAACCTATAGAAATCGAGCAGATAGGCTTTGCGTGGCAGGGATAGGCAGTAGTAATTTCCATCTCGAGATTTTGGTTTCGGGCGGTTACTACGACTTTCCTTGGTTCGTTCAAATTTTGCAGAGTGCACGTTTACCGTTCCAACTCAATTTGAATCCCGTTTGTATTCTATTTTTTGGGCAAGATCCATTTTCGATTGGAATAAAATTCTATATACATCATTTTTTATATATACTTTCAAAAGCACAACAAAGAATTCTGTTCCTTTATATGTATAATATGATTTACAAATACAATGATCTCAAAATCATAAGGTTGAATTCAAAAAATTAAACCAAATTATGTTCTAGTAAAATGTATGGATTAGTAATATCTACATATTAAATAACATAGATGCACGTGAATTCATATGAGTATGCATGTTTGATAGATCAATTTTGGTTCGAGTATGGATTACATGTATCATCATCTCGAATTCAAATATTTGAATCCCTTTTATGTTCACTCCTTTCACGCCCATCTCTCTCGCATGCATGCTCCTTCATGTAGCTATCACTCTCTTTTCTCCACCTCACCCGCACACTCACTTCATGTTTCTCCTATCCTCGCAAACATGGTCTCTCGACGTCTCCCTTGAGAAGTGTCACACTCTCCCTATCATTATACATTACACGGTTTTCATTATCTCTCACGTCTCTACCGTTCTCTCGTATCACTAGGTACCTAAGCTTTCTTTTTCACAGCCACACACAGTCTCCACTCGTCTTTAACTTTGTCTTTCTCTCTATGGGATTCTCTCACACACCCTATATGTCTCTAGATATGAATCATACCACTAAAATTACTCTCTCTCTCTCTCCTCTAGAAACAGCATTTGTTGCGGTCTCCTTTTCATGTCCATCCCATACTGACATTATTCATTTGTTTACCGATCAGACAAATTCCCCCCCTCTCTCACACACACACAACTCCTGCTTCCACTCCCCTTCCCGACTACCGTCTCTCTCTCTCACACACTCAAAACTCTCGCTTTCTCACCCCCGACTCGTATTTCTCTCACAAACATTTAACGACTAGCCTCTAGATAGGTTTATACACCTGCACACTCGTGCTTCCACTATCGCATACATGTCTTTCTCCCGCTCCTTGTATCTATGTAGATTTTTCTTCCCTTCTTGAGACACGCCCTCTCGATCGTGCACACACACACTATCGCCTCATTTTAAGCTGATACCTCTCGCACACACACTTTTTGTGTCTTTGTCACACATGCACTCCGTCATCCTCCCCTCTCCCTCTCTCGCACACACACTCTTTGTGTCTTTGTCACACATGCACTCTTTGTGTATTTGTCACACATGCCTTCCCTCGTTCACCCTTTTCTCCCACAAGATCTTGATGCTCCGTGCAACGCATGGGCATCTTGCTTGTAAGAGTAGAAATTAGACATATACCACTTCTCGAATCTTGAAACCAACAACATTCCTCCCTTATCTCATCAAAACCGCCAAAGGAATATATTTTGAGTGAAACATAACATATTTTTAGTGATATACATATTTCAAAACTAGACTTTTTTTGATCAAATCGGTGAATATGTATTAATCTACTCTGATCGTGTGGCAACACATTGGCACATTGCTAGTAGTTATTATAATGTTTTGGACACCAGGCAAATGGTGGAGTGCATATACGAAGAGAAGAGGCACATGCACGCAGTCGGTCTCTCGCTGCCTCGCACACATGAGTGTTATGTAAAGGCAATGTTAACAAATAAACCCTAAAACCCTAGGTGCACGATTGCTGCATTCGCGGGTACCGGGTACGTGGTGGAGCGCACCTTTGTAGGAATAGTTAGCTCGTGTGATAATTTGATCCGTAGGAGTTGATGGTCGGGACCACAGGTGAACGACTTGGAGGCGGTGGCTTGCCATTTGCCACATATCGAGTAGCCACATTGAAAATATCATTTTTTTAGCGGGGTTAAGAGTTCCGATTTTCAATGGCGCGTTATAAGTACTAAGTAGTTTTTAGAACAATTGGTATGGAGCGAAAATGGAATTCATAGTACTACGTACCTCCTTGGCATATGGTTGTATGGGTTTATGTTGCGAGATGTTGAACCTGGTAGTTCTAGGGCAAATACTATGGTTTAGATTTAGATGTTGGTTTTTAGTAACGAAAATCGGAAGGGGGAAACAACTACCTCCGTTCTGGTTTACTAGTCCCCATCGTATTTTGGGTCAAAGTTTATCCATGCATTTTACTTGTAAAATGTGAATGGAAAATGAGATTTTGTTATACCAAAACAAAGAAGGACTAGAGGGAGTGATTGCTCTAACACGGACGCGACCTCTCATAGCGCAGGCATTGAACCGGCGCGCCGGCCAAGAGGGCCCCACTCGCTGCAGGCCCGACTGAACACGCCTCCTCGCCGCATGCAACCGGCTTCAGACTGCCCCGCCTGCCTTCATTGAATCCACGCGTGTGCCGGCAAGACGTCCTTCCGTGAGCCGGCCGTCATTTTAGAACACAAAAAATGACCAAAATATAATTAATTACACATGGTCTTAACTTGTTGTGCTCGCACTGGTAGCAGGAACTAGAGGTTTTTCTTTATTCATAACTCTCCTCAATTTTTTTGGCTTTGAAGTGAATCATGGTTGTGGACATTATGTATGAATGTGCAGATATCTGTGAACATGAATTTGATGTGGAAGTTGAACTTGGAATGTCGGTCTTGCGCGTGAACTATAACATGTGCAATGCTTCGTGTGTTATTGTTTGGAAAGTAACTGCTGTTATTACATGACCCGAAAAAAAAATTGTGCCACATCAGTAGATGCACGGAGATCACAACAGGCATGCTGACTAGATAAACATTTGAACCTAGCTACTATGAAGGAATTTTTGTATTGACAATAGTTTTAGATAGCAGGAGACGCCTAGCCTGCTCTGCCTCTGCTAGCTTATTTCTGGCTTCTTCCATCTCTTATTTGGCATGAGTGAAGAGAGCATCTGATTGCTCTTTTCGCTTCTTCAGGAATTCAGCTACATTCTCAAGGGCTGCTGCACGCTTTCTTTCAGTCTTTACTAGAGCCACGAGGACACGAACAGCTGACGACTCCACCTGGCTTGTGTGTAATCCAGCATCATCTGGGAATTTGCACCTTGTGTCTAATCCAACATCATTAGGGAACTGGCACCTTGTGTGTAATCCAGCCTCATTTTGGAAACATGATCTCGAGGTTGACCATACTCGCTCCTCACAGGAACTTCATCCTAACATGAAGTAACTTCTTTTTTAGAAAAATACTCAGAGCAACCCATATCCATTTAGTAGAAGCCAGATAAACAGAACTGGGAGAAGTGAATTCAAAAGGAAAAAAATATAAAAATAGACTACAAGGTGAGAACACCCACTTCCTACATCACGCTAAAAACGAAAGCATTACGACGATTAAGACTCTTCTGATTACACATCGAAGAACATGGGGCTTAAGAGAAACAGAAACTACAACATATACACATCGAAGAACACGAGGCTAAACGAATGTAATTGAAAGGGTGTTACTTACCAAAGCTCGTTTTACAGGTTCGGCACAGCTCCTCTTTAATTTTCCATGCTCCTTGAAGATGTCCCCAATATCCCGTGTTTGGTCTTCATTGCTCCTCTGCATGTTCGCACTCGTGGTTTTAAAATCACAACATGGCAAGAAAAATATACTACTAGTAATACTCGCGCATCTTGTGGGCAACATTAAAGCACCCGTCTGCCATGTTAGAGCATCTCCAACAGAATCGCAACGCACGACGCTTTAAAAAAGCGTTTACAGTGCTGAGATGGAGAAGTAGAGATAGAGAGTAGAGATTAGAGAGTAGAGGATAGTTCTCAGCATAGATAGATAAAAATATATATTATTCAACTACTCCTCGTCGTCCGACTCCTCCTTGGTGATGTCCTCCCCCGACGTCTGACTGTAGGCGTGAAGATACCGATCATCGTCGGATTCCTAGGGCGACGCTGCTCTTAGCCTCATGTTGAATTGAGCGTCCTCTTTTCGCCTACGCTTGTCCTCGCGATAGGCGGCTTGCTTCGCCCTCCTCTTATCCCTCTCCGCCCTCCTTTGCGCATAGAACTCGCTGCCCGTTGATGATGTCCTGCGAGAAGCATTGGCGCCACAGCGCCATGGCTTCCTCATCCCTCTCGGCGATGCCGAGACGGTGCTCCCGCCTCCAGTTGTCGCGACGATCCTCGTCGGTGATAAGCCGCGACAGAGGCACGAGCTCCTATGCCCGCTCCCGCGTCGGCACATTGGGGAAGTTCAATGTTCTATGAGGCCACCGGAGGCGCCACGCCGCCACGTCGCCGTGCCGTATGCACGGGCGGCCTTGTTGGCGGTGTCGAAATTGCTGAGGCCGAGTCGCATCCCGCAGAACCGGATCTCGGTGGAGAAGCCGCCGGAGGGGCACACACGGACATCGCGGTATCCCAAGTTTCCCGGTGACGCGGCGGCATGGTGGCGCGGCGGCGGCGAGGCGAGAAAGAGTGGGGAGAGAGCGGTGGCGAGACACAGAGCGGGGAGAGAGCGGTGGCACAACACAGAGCGGTGGGAGGACGCTGGATTTTATAAAGCACGCCGGACGCCACGCGTCAAAACTAGCGCATGCCCGGCCGCTTTTTCCCGCATGCGTGCAATCCTTTCCTGACGTCTCTGCTATCTCTACTGTTATATTTATCTCTACTTTTCTACTCCCTACTTTTTTTGTCTACTTTTTTTCTTATAAAAAAAGAGTTGGTGATGATGGTGTGCCTGCCATCCTGCAATATAGGCCGCCCGATTTATATCTGACAGATAGGAAGGAAACAATGGCAATTTTGCAAAAAGATACCCACACCCCTCTCAAGATTTGCAAATAAGGCCTTCCCTCGTTCATCCTTTTTTCCCACAAGATAAACTACTCATACAAATGCATCTTGATGCGTGCAATGCATGGGCATCTTGCTAGTTCTAAAAAACTTTCCATCATTTGCCACACTACTGGTTGCAGATGAAAAACCTACCCAAGCATAGCGTGATATAGGAGCGACGCGCAATTACAAGCTGATATTCTGTTGGATAATGGAGGCTATAACCAATTACTTTTACGGGAACAATAGCACCCAGGAAATTTGAAGGGTAGGTATGCACAAAATTGGAACTGCACATGTACTGCTAAGTGATTCAATACACACATTACCAATCGAGGAGGAGAACGATGGTCGCGGCGGCCTCTGTGAGTCATGGTCGGCAACGGGAGTCAGTTCATTGTCCACGACGGTGGTGCTTCTGTGCTTGGCGTCGGCTTCCGGGAAGCAGATCCGAGACCGTGGAAGACGGTGCTGGGGAAGAGGCTCCGTGTACGACGACGACGGTGGACCGGCTCCAGTGCGGCGTACGAGGTCGTCGATGAGGCAGATGCGCTGCGGTGGACGAGTGCGCCGATGTAGAAGGGGAGGAGCACGAAGGCTGCGGTGCCGTGGAGAAGTCTATTTTGCGGTGGGGATAGAAAATGGGGAGTATTCAGGTGTACTACTCTGGGTGCCGGGGTGGGGTTGGCTGGGTAGGGTGAACCTGAAGTTACGAAAACAGCCCCCTACCAACCGTCATCCGTAGGCCTGTTCCGAAGGCTATGATGGTAACTTCCCACTGCTCGAATCAGGGTCGCGGGAGATTTTCCCGCCGACCTCAAAATTTTGTGACACTGAACTCCCCGTGTGGCGTGTTGGGTGATTCGGCTAAGCAACTAGCGAGTAGTACTAGTAAACTCTGCATATTAGGTTTGACCGAAGTCAAACTTCCTAAAGTTTGACCAAGTTTATAGAAAAATATAAACATTTACCATAACAGATATGTATGATGTGAAAGTACATTCAATAATGAATCTAATGGTATTTATTTGTTATTGTATATGTTAATATTTTTTGTTATAAACTTTCTGAGAGTTTACAAAACTTGACTTTGACCAATGCTAATACGCGGACTTAAATAAAAACGGAGGGAGTACACATTTGTTTTCTTAGTATGTAGTGAATTAATCATTTGTTGAAATTGTGAAATAAATATATTAGGCTACTGACTTCGAATGTAATGGTCTATACAATTCAATAGTTACAATCATTGTTGAATTCCAAGATGTATACGAGGTCTATAATACTTCACAACATGCTCAAACTCACATAATCCCAGTCAAATGACAATCAAAATGTATTTCATAGCTATTACTTTGTAGGATGCAACAAAACCAACAATAACTCTACATCTGCCATTATAAAAGCAACATTTTGAATATATCCCAATGTTTGAATGAAACGTGCAGAGAGAGCTTGCGAAGATGGAGCAGATAGGGCAGGAAAGATTGTATGTATGTGGATGAGAGAGTAGGAGACAAACCTAACGAAACAGAGAGAGATAGAGAGATAAAGAGAGAGGAAGAAGTTAGGTCTGTGAGAAAGATGGAGACATGTAATATACGTGAGATGCGTGTGCATCCGGATTCTGTACACATGGAAGGAGAAGAGACAACAGGTTTGATGAGAGAGCTAGAAAAACATGGACGAGAGGGGAAGGATCTCATGGGTTGAGGGATTGATAAATTTTTGCGGGGGAGAGAGGGATTGGTAATTTTGTGCGAGAGAGAGGGTGGGGGGAGGAGTCAGTCAGCCGTCATCACATCATCCTGCTTCCAAATGGCCTCGCATTCTCTAGCGCAGTGTGGTCGCCATCTTTGATCTCCTCGATGCCCTCTTTGAAGATTGAGGTGTTGTGCATGCTGGGGTGCAGATAAGCGCAAGCAAGAGTGGTCGCCATATAACCTTGGATGAGGATGAATTGTGTGCTCGGGGGAGGGTGTGTGTGTGTGCTATGTGTTGTGTGTGTATGTGAGATATTGAGAGAAAAAAAACCTAAGGAGAGAAATGTGTGTATGTGACGGAAAGCTACATGCTAAACAGGGTATTCACAAAGAGATTGTGCGTGCGAGATAGAGAGCGATGTGCGGGCCTTGAGGTGGGCAGGGGCCAGGTGAGGGTGTCAAAATGTGCGCTTTGATGCATGTGTTACATGCGATCGTGCGAGGGATGGACGAATTGAGATAGATGGTTGTTTTGTTACAGATGCTCCTCTCTCTCTCTCTCACACACACATAAGTAAAATAGAAGACCGTTCTCTCATGTATACACAACGTATCGGCATCTGTCTATGTCTCACTCATGCATGATCATTTGCACATTCACACCTTTCTATGCCTCTATCACACGCACACCGTCTCCACATTGCCCTTCCGCCACAACACACATATGGACACATACACACGTTCTCTCTCAGTCACACACACAAAATCAGTATTAAAAAAACTAGGGCACACCTAAAACGTCCAAATCCAAATAAACATGAACTGGAGCTAAATTCAAATATATGGAAATATTGTAGTGTCAAGAACTTTTCCAGGAAAAAAGTTGAGTAATATTCGGGGATTGTTTTCACACACACAAAAAGGTTCAGTGGATGTCCTTCGAGCACGACACAGTGACGCACCGTTGGATCGACCGCGCGGCCACGGTTCACACGCTTGCACATGATTCCGTATCATGGCTGTGGTAACTAATAAAAGTGCTGCCTAAGTCTAATGTTTACGTGTACTAGTACGGTTTTCTTTTAAGTCTGACCAACCCTATATAAAACTAAACTAAGCTTCCATACGCGCACTCATCAATATGCCGCCGCCGTTGCGCATGCCGCCGCCGGTCTGCTCCAACCAACAATTTCTCGCCCATCACCGTCGTGTCGCCGCCATCCCTGTGCCATGAAGCCAAAGGCTCGCCCACTCACGTCGTCTGCAGTCCCTCCTCACTATGCCGCTGCGCTGCCAAGCACGCGAGCAGCTGGTGGAGCTGTGTCTATGCATGCAGCGTACGAAGAGGAGGACAAGCGCGTGCTCCAGCACGCTGACGAGGAGGAACTAGCGTGTCATTGTCATCTCCGCCCGCGCAGAGGAGGCGCACATGGTGGCTGTCGCGGCGGAAGCCGGTCGCGCGCGCGTCGAGCCCGCAAACCAGGTGCGGACGCGGAATCTACCTTCGAGACCTTGAATGACATGTGGATCGTGCAATCTGAATGAGCAATTTGGGTCAGTTGACTCTTGTGAGCCGTTTGATGCAACATGGATGGCTAGAAGGGCTTCTTCAACCGCTGAAATTGATGCACGGTTCATCTTCTCAGCCCGCCACACACCTAACCGCCTGCCACCGCCGCCGTGCCCTCCCCTGAACCGCCTGCCACCACCATGCTCCCCCACCCCCGCCATCTGTTTAACCCCGGGCACGATCCATTTTTTTTCTGGCGAACTGCATTCCACACCCAACACTCATAAGATAGATCATGGGCACCCTGCCACCCTAATACAGATACTGGGGTAGCTTGTCTGCCGTCTTCTTCCTTCGCTCCGTCGAACTTCTTTCACAAATTGACTGACCCAAATTATACTACTAGTACGAACGTATTAAGTATAGTAGGAACACGAAGATACGAGCAGTAGTACCAACTGCAAGAAGAACAGTAGTAAGACATAGTACTAGTACTACTATACATACTAAAGAGTTCAAATAACAAGAAATAACATAAACATAGTTCTGCTGGGGCCTCAGCACAACACACCCTTGAAAATAAACTAAGCAACTAGTCCGCTTGACACTGCAGTAGAACCAGCATGAGCGACGGCACTGCCACCTACTCGGAGTCCGAGTCCACGTCCTCGACTTCGTCCTCGTCCCTCTTCCTCTTCCTCTTCGCCGACGCTTCTTTGCTTGAACCGGACACTGGGCTCTGCTTCTTCATCCAACCCTTGTAGATATTTAAACAAAGGTAGGCATCCATTGCTGCGTACAGGATGTGATCTTCATCTAATGTCTTCGACTCCCATGCATGATGAAACTCGTGGTGAGGTTTCTTCAGTTTAGCGTACGAAGGATCAATCATGGCTGCTGCCAGGGTCAGCATTGAAGGCTGAGAGGAGGACACCAGGCTTGCCTTCTGGAGATCGAAGGGCTGGCCTACAACGAGGCCTATCCGACCCAGGACATCCCTGTCGTTCCTAAAGTCTACAGTAACGAATTTCACTCTTTCGTCCTTGAGGAAGTTCTTAAAATCCTGGCACTCAACGTCGGCATGGCATATGTGGTAGACCAAGCACACGTTATGTACGCAAACCTGGATCACGGCGGGCTTCTTCTTCTCTGCCTCCTTTAGAATCTTCTCTCTTTGCAGGACTGTGGTGTACTCAACATCTAGCCCAGCGACCCACTCATCCGTTGAACTGTTGAACATGCGTAGGAAGCGAGCAAGGCATGCTTTCACCGTCGCGGATCCACGTGTGTAGATGATGATGAACTCATCGCCGGTGATGGCTCTAACCTGGTACTCAGCGGCGACCATGGAGATTTGGGAGGCCATGGATTTTGGAGGAGGGTTAGGAGAAGTTGAACTGGTGTAATGTGAAAGGACGGCACGACTAGGAGCGAACTGTTTTAAGGTACTGTACTAGTAGAAGACGGGGACGAGTAGGGCGTGCGAACGGCGTGGGGTTGCTGGCTTGCCCGGTGGATAAATGGCTGCAAGCCCCCAAAGAGTTCTCGAGAACTATGCGAGACCCACTAGATGTCATGACTACTAAACCCATATCGTAGGCCTGAAGGTATAGCTTCTGCTTGTTCGCACGCCATGCCAGCGCGTGGGTAACTTCACTTAATTCCGCCAACCGTCGCGCCTCCCACGACATTCGCCTCCATCGCGCGGTCGCGCCCTTTGAGACTTCGACTGGCTATAGATGAGCAATTTTTTGCCTACTCTGCATGCATGATACTCCCTTTGGTCCTTTTTACTTCCGTCAACCGTTTGCAAAGTGTTTGACCAAATTTATACCAAAAATATCAATATCTACTATACTGGTTATAATGAGTATAAGAACTACATTTTATAATTAGTATAAAAATATTGATTTGATATTGTGAATGCTGATACATTTTTCTATAAGTTTGGTCAAAGTAGAGGTACATTGACTTCAGACAAAACTTAAATGCACAATGCAGACTAGTTCCTCTGTCCAACTATTAGAGTACTACTACCTCCCTTCTAGTTTAAAGGGCTCGATTCAAAAATTTCACCTACTCTTAGCAAGATAGAGGCGGTGGAATAGTTTTTGTAGTCTGCAAAAGTACTCAACTAATGTTGTCATTCTTCACAAAAAATGTGTTTACCAATGCATGCGTGAACACTAGTTACTCTAACCCCCCTCTCTTCTTTAATTCTTTGCCACATCAGCATGTTTGCTATTCCCGTGTGCATGATACCAGCTAAGATACCACCATATGGCCAGCCTTAATCATCGCATGCAATAATTTAGTGCACCTTGAAATATGAACATGTGTGGGGCGTGTATGTTTTTAATGACTTGAGACTATACCTAGCCCGACATGCAAGATGAGACTTATTATGCACCGTTCCCCATACCTGCAGGAAGCCCATTCGTCTCCAAATATTTTCCTCCCCATGTGTGGAAACAATATGCCCGCCAGACTCTCCTTCTCCCTCCGGCGGTCCCACCACTCCACCCCATGTGGAAAAAATCTGCATGCATGACTCTCCTCCCCCCGCGCTCGTCCAATCTGTTGTGACTAGCAATATTTCCACCCCTTCCCTCCCCTGTAATTTACTCCAACAAATATGCCCACGTAGCAGTTACGTTAATCATGCAACCTATCTTCCGAGATGTTGCTTCAGTTACTTAACTGCAGGTGCATTGGGTCACTGACATATGGGCCCAACAGGGATCTGGCTCACGTGTCAGTGACACAACTGGACCTGTAGCTAAGTCAGTGCAGCTCAGTCCATATCTTATGTAGGTGTGCCATTGCTCGCTATAAATACTGCGCCTCCCACGGCATTCGGAAGAACACTCACGTTCATCACTATCTCCTCCCCTCCCTCTCACGTCGACCACCATGGCATCGCCCTCCCAAGCCCTAGGCGCCCCTCACTGCACCGCCTAGACGGTCACGCGCCGTCGTTCCGTTCCTCGCCGCCACTAGTCGAGGAGGACGCATCGGTGTTCCACTCCTCGCCGCGACGCGTCAAGGTAGACGCGTTGGTGTTCCCAATCTCGCCAGCACGTGCGTCGGAGTTTGCGTCGGCTCCCTGCTATGAGGAGAACGCCGCGCCGCCCGCCGAGCCCCCCAACCTTGAGGAGGTTTGGAAAGAAATGGATGTCGCCATGTGGGAATCTTTGCCACCGGTAGAGAAAGCCAAAATAGAGGCGGAGAAGAAGGCCAATGGAGAGAAGCGCGTCGTGGGGCAAGCTGCCTGACAGGTCTATGTCGCGTTCGAGAGAGTCAGGCAATTGGCTCTTTGGCAGAAGGCTCATGCAAGGGCCGTGAGGGTGGCAGAGGATGCCCGTGCCAAAGCCCTGAGTGCAGTCAGGCCCAAGCGCCTCATCTATGCTTCGCGGTACGTGGACCGGGTGCACGCTTCTAGCGAGGAGGAGTACATGTTGGCGCCGGATCTCCACACTAGTGAGATCGCGCTCGCCCGCCGGCAAGCCGCCAATCAGCACCTCACGAGTTGTGAGGCTGAGGAAGAGGCATTGTGTCGGTGCGCTGGGAAACGGCCGCGCACCAGGGCACTCATGGAGCGCCGCAAGCGCTCCTGCGAGCGCCTGGCTTTTAGTAGGAGTATAATTTAGTTTTGTAAGGTGATCTCATTATTTTTGGGACACAAATGATAAATCTCGAACGTTTGGGAATTATTAGCGTCCTTAATTAAGTATGTAAGAGGTAAAATTTGGAAACCTTGTGTATCCGTATGCATTTTGTAAGTAGATGCATATAGCACAAACTTTACTATATACTATTGCACTACACGTCTCTCTCTCTATATATTCTTGCAGACTGTGCTACTCCCTCCGTCCAGGTGAATAAGTTATCTTTGGTTGTGCACCGTGACCAAGAAGGAGGGAATACTTTATACACCTAGACGGAGGGAGTACTACTATTACTTATGTACATGCAAATGCACGTTTTAACATTACGATGCGGTTTTTGTAAAAGTAGAAAAACAACACTAGTCAAGCTTGTGAAACGATTCAATGCAAAAATGCTCGTTTGATTGTTTACTTTTAGCTTCCTTCTCTATGGTTATTTCTCTGTCATACTTTGTACGGAGTATCTCACTGGTCGGAAAGGCATGCAAATTCCCAACCGCTTCCTACACCATGTATCAATTTTTTTGCCTAACAAGTTGTGCCATGCAATTGGAATTCCAACTTGAGTACTAGTACTACTAGTAGGAGTACCAGGGGCCAGTTTGTTTAGGCTTCTAGATTAGTAGTAATCCCATTACTACTAGCTCCGTCATGGTTTATTGGTCCCCATTGTAATCTGTGTCAAATTTTGACCATAAATTTAACTAATGAAATGTTTGTGCATGTCACATGCACTAACATTTTATTAGTTAAATCTTTGGTCAAAATTTACCACAAATTGCAATGGTGATGAATAAACCAGGACGGAGGTAATAGTAGTAGTTTAGAAGCCCAAATAAATGAGTGAGGCGCCTTAATGTTACAATCCACTGTGACTAGTCTTATGGGAAAAGCTGGGGAAGAGGCAGCTTATTTTTTAAGCCGCCAAAAGAACTGGCCCTAGGAGTAGTAGCTAGGGATCGCGTGTGCGAGATGAACCGGAGAAAGTAAATGCAGAGAGATGAAATGCAAAAAAGATGGAGGGATGTGATGGTTGCTTGTCTGTTTATTTTACCAGGCCACTTATTACTGGCAGTGGTTGGGTTTTGTGATATGACGGCTTTACTGCCACACCACTAGCGGGGTGAGAGTGAGACTCCCGTGCAGCGCCGCCCTCTACACTTGTACTACATCGGTCGTGGTTTATTAGTCCCCCATTGAATTTGACTGAAGATTTAACTGACAAAATGTTAGTGCATGTCAACAAAAACTATATCGTTGGATTCGTATTTGAACATAGTTTTAAATGATATAATTTTAGGTGACATGCATCAGCATTTATCGTACTATATATAATGTTAGTTCAATTTTTGGTCATACTAATCTATAGGAGTAAGGTGCCCGTGCGTTGCACGGAAGAGTGCAAGGCATTGATCGGGGAGTTGTTTATTTTGACAAATGATGTGGGGGTCATCTCTAGAGCTCACAAACATCCAGGTGAAATAGATAAAAGGTATCTCTTGCAAACAAAAGCGTTCAATTGTTCAACCTGCATCCAAAACTTGTGAAGAAATAACACTTATTGTGCTTTGCTAGAAATGATCTTTAAGAATTAGTTTTTGAGTATCAATTGTTATACATGTTGGCTACAGATGACATGGCACTTTCTTATAGTCAACAGTTGGCTATACTATTAAGTATTAACCGCGCCTTTATACACCTAGACGGAGGGATTAAATCAGGATGACTTGGAAGGGGCAGAGGAGATGTAAGAAATGGTTCATATTAAGTCTTTCACCAGTACTGTAGTAAAAATTCATACAAGGAAGATTCTAGACTAAACTATAAATGGATACACTTTTATTCATGTGCGATACTCCAATAGAGCAAGATCATGCATGGAAGTATCCACATGCTTAGACAACGGATTACACTGAGCGAAGACTAATGATCAACATTTAACTTGATAATGCGTATGTCCAGGTGAACCTCCTTGGAGTCCTCATGCACCGCGTTGGGGGGGGGGGAATCATACCATGCGTCTTCCATGTCCACATCGGCGAGAAGGTCCCAGCTCTGCATAGTCCTAGTCAGCATGATGGAGCCGGTGTCACCACCCACGTACCATGGAAGGGTAGTAACAGTGAGCACGCACTCGTACATCGGCCTCGTGTCAGCGTCAGCGGCGTCGCCCGTGACACACACTACACAGACGGGGCGGCGGCCTGAGCGGGCCTCGCCGGTGCCCACGATCAAGAGAGGAAGACGCTGTCGTCCTCCTCCGAGACTAGTAGGCGGCGGTGATCCTCCAGCGACTCCGGCATGGTGAACGGGTAGCACGTCTCGTACTTGATGTTCTTCGCCAAGGGCTAGTAGTGACCACTGCACGCATCCGTGAGGTGATGCACGATGTCCGCCTGCGAGCCCCAAAACGGCATTGGGCACTCATAGAAGTAGACGAAGGGCTCCTTGGAGGCATCAACCAGGCCGTGCATGAAACGGGAGTGGTTGTAGGGGACGTTGCGCCAGTTGAATATATGAGCAAGTTACTACGAAATTTAATCTAAATAAGCACAAAATAAATCATGACGGCTATAACAGAGATTAAACTAAACATGTGGACTAGCATAGTAGATGAACAGATAGAATCTAGTAGGATACAGAGTAGAAACATGAATTCTACCACGATTTCGACTAGGAAGGACGAAAACACATACGGTGCAATGGGAGCAGCACCGTTGGCGCTGAGGTTGTCGCCCGTGTCGTTGAGGAAGAGGTTGCCGAGGTCGGGGAAGAAGTCGTCGTCGGTGAAGTCATGGCTGCTAGCAGTCGCGAGAGTGCACTCCCCAAATTTCAACAACGCCCGCCGAATGGAGCGCAGGAAGGAGTGGCTGTAGGGGACGTTGCGGCCGCCGAATGGAGCGCAGGAGTAGCACATGAAGCAGTAGATGGTGCTCCGGTGCCCAGAAATTTTTGTTTGGCATTGCTTGGGCAATGTAGGGCATCGGTGCCAAATACCCAAAAAGCAATTTTAGCACCGCTTTTGGCCTACATAGTGGAAGGCCAAAGTCTCTATCTCTACTCTTATCTCTATCTCTACTACTCTTCTTTGTTTTTTATAACAAATCAAATAGTATTGCGCCGTCCACTGCACGCCCGACTGAACACGCCTCCTCGCCTCCATCATCACCAACTGAGTCTTTTATAGGAGTAGGAGTAGAGAAAAAACCGAGTTGGTGATGATGGTGTGCCGTGCAATGCACGGGCATCTTGCTAATTATTTTTGCACATAATTCCAAACACCACGTAGACACGGTCTTTGACCATTTTACAACTATGTTAGTATCACTGTTAGTGGTCAGCCGGTGCAAGTTATAGCCCCGTGTGTTTTAACCTTTTTTTAGTAATGATATTTGGCGATTGTTCGGCACGAGCTCAATCCTGGCGAATCCCACGTAACTGTCAGATTTCCATCCGATGGTGGCCTGTTTTAAGCCATAGTATTTGACAAAACCGCCACCCTTACACACGTACTGTAACTGCGTCGTGGGCGTTTGCAACTGCCATGTCTCCCAGCGAACGTTTGCTGGGGATTGGAGTTAGCACCGATGGCGGTTCGTAGTCGTTCCACGCTCGGGCATTGAAGTTTGTAACTATTTTAGATTAGAATAGCGCCCGATGGGTGCCTGACGGGGGAAACTCCAGCCAGCAGGTCGAAGTCTGATACTTGTGACCCTCTCTCCTATTTTGGGCTGCAGAGCATGGCAGCACATATCAGGGTATGGTGCATGCAGAGATGCATGGTACGCTGTGTACACACAGTTTTGCCTGATGAACAAAACTGCGCTGCCATCATGATCCTTGTCGTCGGTTATCTCCTGGTTAATCGAATAATTTGGTCCGACAAACAGAGAGCGTGTACCAAGGATACTTACCAACCTCCAGTCAAAAATTCCTGAAGGCCCTGAGAAGCTGGGATCCTGCTCAAAGACCTTGCAGTGACTATGATTGTATTCCACAAAAAACACGTCTAGTACGTGCAAACGATCATGAATCGTTCGCCGTCGTCTGATCGAGCCAGGAACCACCTGCAACTGCCATGTCGCTGTTCTTTGAAAGGTTCTGGGATTAGGAAGGGTAGGGACACCAGGCGGCCTACAACATCATATCAAGTTGGAGTCAAATAACCCTCAAAGAAGTTGGAGTCCAATAAAAAGGGCTCTTGATGTAGTCAATCCTAAGAACAACATGTTATGAGCATGAATATTTTTTAGTAAATGTTGACAGTAATATAAGCAAGCCATCATGATATCATAGGAAAGTAACATACTGTTGTAACAACCGTTTGTAGCGATGACTCGAGTAGGCCAGCAATACGTCCAGCCATAGAAGGAGTCGACAACATAAATGAAGCCCTTGTGTTCAATGGCATCAGAGAACCATAGAGGATGTATGATCCTACGATGGACGTGCAGATTTATCCACTTACCGCAGTGACCTGTCAGATAGGTGAGACCGCGGTTGAAGAACGCAATTTAGCCTGAAGTCTTTACAATTCATAGATCTTGTGGGCACTTGGCAGATTACAACCTTGAGCAAATCAAACTTGGTATCATGTTGGCTACTGTAAGATTCCGAGTATTCTGGGCCGCGGTGCCAAAGCAGTGCAGTGTTAATCGAAGGAAGGGGATCAATCGCCGGGTGTAGACCTCCACGAGCATCCAGCTACCGCGAACGTCGACGAGCACCATCCAAGACATGTTCATGCCGGCCCAGTACATACCGTTAATGTAGTTGAGGGTGACGGGGATTGGATCGCAGTCAAGGGGGTTGATGCTCGCCACCCTACGATCATTATGCTGCACGACACGCCGTTTCTGAAGATCAGGCGGTATCAGCAAGCAAGGAGCTAGCTTAAAAAGCTCCGGCTTGAGCGCTTTGAGTAAACGGTACATCCCCGACGAGCACGCGGCGAGCGGCATGGTACTGAGATTGTACACACGCGAAACAATGAGCTTGATTACCTCTGTGGGGAGAGAATTCCAGCCGCTCTTTCGGCGGACGCTGCTCGGTTCTGCCATTGTTAGTGCTTGGGTTTCAGACGAGGGGGGACGCGCCTTAGCGGGGATGGAAGATTGGACGAGGGGGGGAGGCGCCTTACCGGGGATGGAAGAGCAGACAAAGATGGAGAAGCGAATATGTGCTGTGGGAAGTGGACAGGTGATGATGACTACAGCATGCCGCTTGACTTACGAGACACATACCAACAGCGTAGGGTCATATCAAAGTCAGACAACTTGCTTGAGTGATCACAGTACTGCTACTCCCTACAGTACCTACTACTATGCCCTAACTTGCTTGAGTAGAGTAGTAGTGGAGTAGGACTCTGCTCTACTACTAGCACAGGAGGAGTTAACTGAGCCAGTTAGTTAGATGCATACACTTGGTGTAGTAGGATCTTTATTTAGTTTGATGCATACACTTGTTCTTTTTTGGTAGCCCTTTTGTAATGGTGGCTGATGTTTGGTTTGGAGGAGAGAGGTGCGTCTTCACTCTTCTGGCTTGCTTACTGCTTCTGTTGCACCCCTAGCCCTGGTTGCTGCTGCTGCTGTTTCAATGTACTATCAGTAGTATATTTCGTCTGTTGGTTGAATAAATGTGTTGTTAGAACGACAAACACAATGTTTGGAAGTCGTTGCACGGTTCAATCCTTTAGTTCCCCATACCATACGTAGCGCATACTATTTTTTGTATGGAACACATTTTCCACTTGTTGATAACATGCAGCCCACTGATCAAGGCCCAATAGAGAAGCCCATAATTAACTGGAAGGGAGGCTCTCACATGAATCCGGCCCAGGTACATGCTCATGGTCCCCTAAACATAAATAAGTAAATAAATAAATAAAGCTAAATGCTCATGCACCAGTTCTTTAAATTCAACATTTATCAGGAGGATATTATTTCCTATGATAGTGTCGTTACATTCAGTCGATATTATTCTTAGGAAAAGATAGCGTCCAGTCCTCTTTCTCCCAGCATTTTCTTCCTGCAACCAGCGGACCCATGCAAATCGTAGTCAACGTCGTTAATAGTTCTGGTCCATTTTTATTTTTCAATAAGAATGTCCAACCCAGCCCAGCACATTGGCGACAACACTTTATCCTCCGCCTTGGTGCGCTCACCGCGGCGCCGCCGTCCGGCCCTGTCAACATAGTTTTTTTTCGAAACGGTCCCTGTCAACATAGTGAATCGGGAGAGGACTCTAGTTGTGAGTATGACAGTACAGACCCACCAGGTCCACTCCCGAACACAAGCAAGCGCCTCTTTTACTACTCAGATGAACCCCTCATTTTTTACTCTAATCCACCCTGCTGATATATGGGACCCACATCATTTTCAATGTATAGTCAATTAACGACAGAATTGCACAACTTTTTTTTGAGTAGTAATTCGAAGGAGCAGGCTATAAACTGGGTTGTGCGGTCTCTGTGGCCCGTCGAACAACATGACCAGCCCAACAGTTTTTCCTTTGGGAAAATAGGTAGCCCGGTATTTCTTTTTGAAGAATACCCAAGCTAGGCCAATTTGTTTTCTCGGACTTACTGGGTTGCAAATCTTTCAAGACGAGGAGGGATGCATTCCGGCCTGGCCAAAGAGTATGGTCAGTGTCTGTTAAAAGTAATATCAAAAGGGGTTGAAAATTCCAAAAAAATATAGCAAATGGGATATTAGTTTCTTTTTTTGTTTTTGTTCTTCACTGATATCTTATACTCCCACCGTCCCAAAATTCTTGTCTTAGATTAGTCTAGATACGGATGTATCTAATACCAAAACGTGACTTGATACATCCGTATTTAGACAAATATAAGACAAGAATTTTTGGATGGAGGGAGTATTTCATTGGATTTAAATTTGTTTTAGTATGGCTACTAATTTTTGGATTAAGAATATTTTGTTCCCCATCAAAAATTTGCAAATTTTCAAAATTTCCCACATATTTAGTTAATTGTTTTAACCCTGGTACTGACCAGAAAATTGGCAACAATTCTAAAAATGGAAAACATGCTGCAATAAATTCCATATGAATTAGAAAATGAGTAAAAATTATAAAAATAATAGCAAATGGGCTGTACACGCCACATATTTCGAGGCTGACTTGTTTACACAAGGCTTTGTCAGTCAACACATGATTCTAGCAGTAGTGACTGTTGGATGTCCATCCAACGACCGACGTGCTTCTTCAATCTCTGATCTTCCTGCTCCAGCAGCCTAAACTTGCGCCGGCGAGACTGCCTGCTCCCTCCTCTTGTGGCCCGCTATGATGCCACCCAGGCTTCCCTGACCCACCCTACTCCCTTCGCTGGCCGCACGCAATCAACTGCCTCATTACGCGAAATAAAAGATTCCTCCCACTGACATCTGGGGAGCAGCGGTTGGGAGGCTGACATGTGGGCCTACTAAGTTGACGCGTACGCAGGGCTTGTCGAATTAGTCAACAAATGATTCTAGCAGCAGTAACCGTTGGATTTGAATCGAACGGTCCTGCTGCTTCTTCAATCGTTGCTCTTCTTGCACCAGCCGCCCAAACCAGCACCGGCGAGACCGCCTGCTCCTGCCTCCAGTGGCTGGTAGTGCTGCCGTTGAGGCCTCACCGCCCCCTACTACTCCCATCGCTAGCCAGGCCCTGCGGCGATGGCAGCCTCACACCGCAGCCGAACCAGTGAACCCTCGTACTCCTCTCCGCGTGGGCATCCACTGCCGCGTCTTCCCCGGCTCTGCGTCGTCCCCTTCCTAGGCCTTGCCATCATCCACCACCTTGGATGCACTCGGCGCGAAGTGGTCAACATGGTCAATGAAGGACACCATCGGAAGTAGACTGTGCGTGGAGAGGCTGACAACTGGGTCCACGGCCGCACACAAGGAAATGCCTCCTTATTACGAGCAAAATAATGTTTCCTCCACCTGACAGATGGGACCCAACGGAAGGGCCTTTGTATTTCATGAAAAAACGTTCTCACCGCTGACAGGTCGGACCCACCAGCTATATCTTCGCATGCAAGGAAGTGCCTCCTTATTACGCACAAAAAATGAATACCCCTGCTAGCTGGGACCCACAATAGTGGGAGGCTGACTTGTGGGCCAACTAAATTGACGGGGACAGAGGGCTTTGTTAACTTAGTCAATATGAACGATTGTAGCTCCAGTGACCGTACGATATCCATCCAACCAACGACGGTCGTGCCTCCTGCTCCTGCCTCCCGTAGCCGGTTGCGATGCCGTGGAGTACTCACTACACCTACTACTCCCACCGCTGGCCAGGCCATCCCTCTACTCACCCACACCCCATGTTATTCTGCGGCGACGACAGCCTCACACCACAGCCGAACCAGTGAACACTCGTACTCCTCTCTGCGTGGGCATCCACTGCCGCATCTTCCCCGGCTCTGCGTCATCCTCTTCCTAGGCCTCGCCGTCGTCCACCGCCTTGGTGCTCTCGGCGCGGCGTGGTCAATGTGGTCAACGATCGACTTCCATCGGAAGAGTACTGTACGTGGAGAGGCTGACAGCTGGGTCCACGGCCACAACCTAGCTTTTTTGTGATTTGCCAAGTAAGTCGCCTTGTCAGGCCTGTTGGGCTACAAATCTTTCAAGACGAGGAGAGCTTCATTCGGTTGGCCGAGAAAATGTCCAATCAGTAATGAGAAATGGCTTGTACATTTTTAAAACACATCAAACCGGCAATTAGTTTCAGATTTCTTTTTTTTCATTTCTAGATTTTAAATTTCATTGATTTTTATCTATGAACAATTTGTTGGATTTTATACTGATATACATTTATTTTTAAAATCAGTTTGAATGTGACTCGAAATTTCAGGATTAAAAACAGTTCGGACCCCACCAAAATATGCAAAATTTTGTATAGTTTTTTAACCGTGGCCACAATATGGGCTGTAATGCTAACAAAAAGAATATGGGCTCCAAAAAAAACTTAAGAATTAGCAAATGGGCTGTAAATTATTAGAAATAATGGCAGAAGGGTTGTATGCTGTTTTCCACAGATTTGAGGCTTTCCTAGAAAAAAGGTTGACGCACAAGCAGTGACTGTTGGATGTCCATCCAACGACCGTCGTGCTTCTTCAATCTCTGCTCTTCCTGCTCCAGCTGCTCAAACAAGTGCCGGCGGGACTGCCTGCTCCCTCCTCCCCGTGGCCAGCTATGCTGCCGCGCAGGCCTCACCGCCCGACCGTACTCCCATCGCTGGCCTAGCCATCCCTCTACTCACACACACCTGCTGTTATTCTCCGGTGAGGGCAGACGAACTAGTAAACCCTCGTACAGTCGTACTCTCCTCCGCGTGGGAAACAACTGCCGAGTCTTCCCTGGCTCCGTGCCATTCCCTTCCTAGGCCTCGCCGTCGTCCACCGCCCTGGAGCTCTCGGTGCGGCCTGGTCAACATGGTCAACGACCGACATGCATCTGAAGTGGACTGTACATGGAGAGGCTGACAGCTGGGTCCACGGCCGCACGCAAGGAAATGCCTCCTTATTATGCGCAAAATAATGATTCCTCCACCTAACATCTGGGACCCACCGAAAGGGCCTTTGTATTTCATGAAAAAAACGTTACCGCCGCTGACAGCTCGGACCCACCAGCTATTTCTTCGCCCGCAAGGAAGTGCCTCCTTATTACGGACAAAAAAATGAATACTCCCCCTGCTAGCTGGGACCCAGTATAGTGGGAGGCTGACTTGTGGGCCTACTAAGTTGACGGGGACGGAGGGCTTTGTCAACTTAGTCAATATGCACGATTCTAGCTCCAGTGACCGTACGATGTCCATCCAACGGCCGTAGTGCTTCTTCAACCTCTGGTCTTCTTGCTCCAGTCGCCCAAAGCAGCGCCGTTCGTGCCTCGTGCTCCTTCCTCCCATGGTCGGCTGCGATGCGGCAGAGGCCTCCCCGCCCCCTACTACTCCCATAGCCGGCCAGGGCCATCCCTCTACTCACCCACACCCCCTGTTATTATGCGGCAATGGCAGCCTCACACCGCAGCGAACCAGTGAACCCTCATACTCCTCTATGTGTGGGCATCCACTGCCGCGTCTTCCCTGGCTTTGTGTCGTCCCCTTCCTAGGCCCCGCCGTCGTCCACTGCCTTGGTGCTCTCGGCGCGGCATGGTCAACGTGGTCAAGGAACTGCTTCCATCCGACGTGGACTGTACGTGGAGAGGCTAACAGCTGGGTCCACGACCCCAGCAAGGAAGTGCCTCTTTATTACGCGCAAAATAATTATTCCTCCACCCGATAGCGGGGACCCACCGGATGGGCCACCGTATTTCGCGAAAAAAAACATTTCCCCTGACTGCTGGGACCCACCAGCTACATCTTCGCACACAAGGAGGTGCCTCACAGTCGGGACCCACCTGGTCGAAGCGTACGTAGCGTTGTCATTCTGTTCACGAACGTGTACGTACATACTGGTCGATGTAGAGGCGCGCACGTATCGTAGTAGAGGCACACACGTAGCATGTACACGTATGTATAGCGGCTAGTGTGCAAGAAAGAAAATACGGCCATGCACGTACATATGGGCGGGGTCTCGAACGCCTACTCGCGCATACATATGGCTAGGGATCGTGTACATGGCTGGGTCGGAATGGAGAAACTGTGTCATCGTCATGTTCATGGGGAGCCAACCGGCTGGGTCGGAACGGAATGTGCCGTCGTGTTCATCTGGAGGGCTTGGACGGAACAACCGATGGAAACAAGGCATGGCATACTGCAGAACGGAGGAAACGGCCTTGTGTTCGACCGGCCACGTTCGAAACGGGATCATGTTCATCGGGAGGGGTTCCTCCGTCACAGGCCAACCCTCTACTACTCCCACCGTTGGCCAGGCCAACCCTCTACTCACCCCACCCCCTCTTATTCTGCAGCGACGACAGCCTCACACCGCAGTCGAACCAGTGAGCCCTCGTACTCCTCTCCGCGTGGGCATCCACTGCCGCGTCTTCCCTGGCTCCACGTCATTCCCTTCCTAGGCCTCGCCGTCGTCCACTGCCTTGGTGCTCTCGACGCGGCGTGGTCAATGTGGTCAATGACCGACTTCCATCGGAAGAGTACTGTATGTGGAGAGGCTGACAGCTGGGTCCACGACAACCGCAAGGAAGTGCCTCCTTATTACGCGCAAAATAATTATTCCTGCACCTGACAGCGGGGACCCACCGGACGGGCCACCGTATTTCGTGCGAAAAACGTTTCCCCCATGACTGTTGGGACCCACCGGCTACATCTTCGCATGCAAGGAAGTGCGTCTGGGCAAAAAACCCATTCGCCCCCTGACTGTTGGGACCCACCAGCTATATCTTCGCACGCAAGGAAGAGCCTCACAGTCGGGACCCACCTGGTCGAAGCATATGTAGCATTGTCTTTCTGGTCGCGAACGTGTATGTACATACTGGTCGATGTAGAGCGCGCACATGTCGTAGTAGAGGCGCGCATGTACACGTACGTACAACGGCCAGTGTGCAAGAAAGAAAATACCGCCACGTACATACATACGGGCGGGGTCTCGAACGCCTACTCGCGCATACGTACGGCCAAGGCTCGTGTACATGGCTGGGTCAGAATGGAGAAACTGCGTCATCGTCGTGTTCATGGGGAGGCAACGAAATGCGTCATGTTCATCGGGAGGCAACGGAATGCGTGGGAGCCAACCGGCTTGGCCGGAACAGCCGATGGAAACGAGGCCTGGCGTACCACAGAACGGAGGAAACACCCTTGTGTTCGACCGGCCACGGTCGAAACAGGATCCTGTTCATTAGGAGGGGTCTGGCGTAGCGCAAAACGGAGGAAATGAATTTGTGTTGGACCTCCTACGGTCGAAACGGGGTCCCGTTGATTGGGAGGGGTGTGGCGTACCGCAAAACGGAGGAAACAGACTTGTGTTGGAGTGCTACGATTGAAACAGGTGTCCTGTTCATCGGGAGGGGTGTGGCATACCGTAAAACATGACTCCACGGGATACTGTTCATCTCCACCATCGACCCCCCAGCCTCCACGGGCTACTGTTCATCCACCGTCGACCTCCTCCCGCCTCCACCTGTGACTGTTCATCCACGGGCTCCTGTTCATCCAGCCTCCACTGCGCGCTACTCCATCGGCTACTGTTCAACCAGCCCTCTCCACGGGCTCCTGTTCAACCACCCCTCCACGGGCTACTGTTCATCCAGCCCTCTACCATCTACTATTCATCCAGCCCTCCATGGAGTTATCCTATTCATCCAGCCCTCCACGGGGTCCTGTTCATCCAGCCCCAACCGGCTCGATCGATCGGGGTCCAGTTCATCGAGAGGCAACACCACGGGGTCCTGTTCATCCACCCCCACCGGGAACTATTCATCCAACCCCCCAGCAACGCTCACTGTTCATCCAGAGGCGGCATCAATCAACTTCAGTTAGCAGCAGTAGCGAAGGAATCACTCGGGTTCTATAACGTAGCTAGTGCAATCGCTCGGGTTCAGTTAGAGCCCAGCGCCTCGCTCGGGTTCAGTTAGAGCCCAACGCCTCGCGCACACGCGCGTACGTGTACGAGAGAAACGCTCATCGCTCGGCCCCCGACCACCCACCATAACTGGGAACTCCCCGAAATTTTCCTCGCCCTCGCTTCTACCACGATTTTTTCCATCATGGACGGACCAAAGAATGTCATGCAGCTGCATCTCTGGCCCGCCCAGGATGAAAAGCCCATTTTCTGTCATGATTTTTTTTCATAGAAGTAGGAGCTCACCACATCTATGATGATACCGGGTTTTGTCACAATTATCGTCATAGAAGTGTCATAAGTATGACATAATTTTTTTCATTCGGCCCAAGATGTCATGGATGTGTCTTTTTCTTGTAGTGGCAGCCACAAACTATTATGGGCTCTAGCATAATTGAGTAGGTTGCATGACCTCTTTCAGTGGTGGGCTAGCAGATGTAGGGGAAAGTAGGTGTAAGTGTCCACCTAGAGTAAAGAGTTAATGTTTCTGAAAGGCTGTCTCGGTCATCCGTTTCTCAAACACCATGTAGTGCGATAAATTCAACTGAGGAGATCGAGTCTTGTGGGGAAAAGTGCGCAAACGTCTGCAGAGTGTACAAACTAATCATGGTTAGCCGTGTCCCCGGTTATGGACATCTTGAGTATCTAGTTCTTGGATTATCATGTTGATCTCATCACTCTAAATTAATTTGTTGGGTTTTAATACTGCTTAATTAGGATTGAGTTGGAGGAACCTTCTTAATGTTTAACAACTACCATGATAGTTAAACAAAATATATTCCTTTGTTGTAGGGAAAAATTGGCTTTCCGCAAAAACAATATAACCATGGAGCCTCCACCAGCCTCATATGCATGTAGTTATAGCATTTGTTCTGTTCATTGCTCTACTATGTTATATTGCCAGCATATTCCATGTGCTGACCTGTTTCGGGTTGCAACATATCATGTTGCAGAATTTTCAGACGAAGAATAAGGTGCGCTAGGTTGTTGTCGTGCACTCAGCTATGCCGTTGGAGTTGATGGACTCACTTTATCTTCCAAGCCTTCGTTGTTATCTTATTTAGATGGCCTTACGCCATATTATTTGTAATAAGTTCTCCTTTGAGACATTCTATGTAATAAGTGTGTGATTGCACTCTTTGATAAATCCTTCGAAGTACTGTGTGTGTCAGCATTACCGATCCAGGGATGACACTTGTGCATAGATATTTGCCTGTTTGTGTAGCGACCCGACCTCAAACGGTCAAGTATCTGTGCTTCAGTGTCATCCCTGGATCGGTAATGCTGACACACATAGTACTCGAAGGATTTATAACACAGTGGCAATCACACACTTATTACATCGAGTGTCTCAAGAGAGAAATTATTACAAATTTTTTGGCTTAAGGCCATCTAATACGATAACAACGGAAGGCTTGGAAGATAAAGTGAGTCCATCAACTCCAACGGCATAGCTGAGTGCATGACAAACGACCTATCACGTCTTACTCGTCGTATGAAAAGTCTACAACATGATACGTTGCACCCCAAAAACGGGCCAACACATGGAATATGCTGGCAACGTAACACAGGCGAGTAATGAACATAATAAATGCTATCACTACATGCATATATGGCTGGTGGAGGCTGTGTGGTTAATATGTTTTGCGTAAAGCCAATTTTTGGCTACAACAAAGGAACATATTTTATTTAACTATCATGGTAGTTGAACAACATTGAGAAGGTTCCTCCAACTCAATCCCAATTAAAAGTCATTATCAACCCAACAAAATTTATTTAGAGTGATGAGATCCATATGATAATCCATAAACTAGATACTCAAGATGTCCATAACCGGGGACACAGCTAACCATAATTAGTTTGTACACTCTGCAGAGGTTTGCACACTTATCCTCACAAGACTCGATCTCCTCCGTTGGATTTCTCGCACTACATAGTTTTGAGAAACGGATGTCGAGACACAGTCTTTCAGAAGCATTAACTCTTTACTCCGGGTGGACAATTACACCAACTTTCCCTCTACATCTTCTAGCCCACCACTGAAAGAGGTCAAACAACGTACTCAACTATTGCAGAGCCCATAATGGCTTCTGGCTACACACGGGAGTTTCTAGCATGAAAAATCTTATGATCTCTTTGAGCCTGGGTGGCGGACCGTAGGAGGATCACACGGTATATCCCCGGGATCTCCTAGGACAACACTGGTATATCCCTAGGTGCCAAAAACAAGCAATCCACCTAGATGTGTGTTAAAGTTGCCACCTTAAGTTAAATCATTAAATTAACAATCTCACATCTATCGTGGATACACTGAAACCCAAATCCACGTCTACGATCATAGCATGGCAATATAAGCATAACGTAGAAGTAACTCCCAGGGGTTTGATAATAAAACAGGTAATAGGTTCTACCTCATCATCTACTTCCCAAACCCACATGTTAAGAGATCCTACTCATGCAATGTGTGAAGATTTAACTAATGCATAAAAACTGGGTGATAAAGGGGTATGATCAAAGTGTTACTTGCCTTACTAACGATCTGCAAATCCTAAAGACTCGTAGTAGCACGCTTCGCACTCCGGGTGTTCTATCACAAACAAACAATAATATGCATAAGAAATCAAGCAAAGATGCACGGATAAATCTCAAATAAGAAGATCTAACCAGAAAGGTCAACTGAATAACTCCGGTTAGCAAAAAGAATCAAATCAAGCGGAGCAACGAAACTCAAACTACGAAAGAAACAAGATCCGATTACTAATCTGGACTAAAGTCAAATTTTACAGTACCAAAATCTTGTTCAAGTTGATTAAACAGAAAGAGGGATTCGAGATGAACATCTAGGCATTTGAATCGCCTGATTCGGATAAACGAGCGAAAAGATAAACTAAAACGAAAATCGGGCCAGAAATCACGATCGAAAATAATCACGAAAAACACTGGAAAAAGAAAAACTGACGAACAGGCTAACGAACGAACATTCACTGTCTGTGACTAACGGGTGAACGTTCGCTATCTGTGACTAACGGGTGAACGGTGTTCGGTAAAATGAACGTACGGACGAACGTCCGCAACTTAACCGAACCGAAGCAAAAACTGATCTAATAAGAAAAACGGTCTAGGGTTTCTAAAAAAACCGACCGGACGAAAGTCAACGATGGCAGCTCGGTGGAGATCGGTGACGGTGGGCGGCGGGTGGTGGCGCGGCAGCGGCGGACGGCGGCGCGGTAGTGGCGGGACGGCGGTGGTGGCTGCGGCGGCTTAGGGTTTGGCGGGGCGCGAGGGCGGGCTAGGGCTGGCGGCGACTCGAGGCCTCGCCTCTTAAAGGGCCGGTCGGGTCGGTGTCCCAGGCGGACACGGCCAAGTAAGGCGGTAACTTTTATTTTAATAATTCCGCACAGAAAAACAAAGAAAAGAAATACTAAACGGACTTCAAAAATCCTGAAATAAATTTTCCCCGTCCTCTAAAAATACTCCGGACAGGGTGAACATTTATTTGGCCCTCTAATGCAATTTTGAAAAACGCATATTTTCTTAATTCAAATAAAATAGCGATAAAACCCAAATAAAATACCTTATTGATTTTAATATTTTCCTCTAATATTTCTTTATTTTGGAGAAGTCATATTATCTCCTCTCATATATTTTGATATGAAATATTTTTGGAGAGAAAAATAATTAAAACCAAAGTGATCCTTGTTCCAATATTTGATAAAATTCAAATTTGAGAACAAGGGAAAATGCCCACCTCTCTCCGAGGGTCCTTGAGTTGCTTAGGATTTCGAGGATCACAAAACGATATGCAATAAAATATGATATGCATGAATGACCTATGTACAACATTCCAAATTGAAAATTTGGGATGTTGCAAACCTACCCCCCTTAAGATGAATCTCGCCCTCGAGATTCGGGTTGGCTAGAAAATAGGTGTGGGTGGTATTTGCGTAGATCTTCCTCTCTTTCCTAGGTGGCTTAATCCTCGGTATGGTGGCTCCACTGAACTTTGCAAAACTTGATAACCTTGCTACGGGTAACTCGACTGGCAAACTCGAGAATCTTGACTGGTTTTTCCTCACACGTCAAATCACTGTCCAACTGTATTGCTTCCAGGGGCACTGTATCTCTCAGAGGAATATCTGCCATCTCAACATGGCACTTCTTCAACTGGGAAACGTGAAACACATCATGAACTCCTGACAGTCCTTCAGGTAACTCCAACTTGTAGGCAACCTTTCCCATGCGCTCCAGAACACGGTACAGTCCTACAAATCTCGGGGCTAACTTTCCTTTAACTCCAAAATGCTTAACTCCTCGCAGAGGTGACACTCGCAGATATGCTCTATCTCTGATTTCATAGATTAACTCCTTGCGTTTCGAGTCTGCATAACTCTTCTGTCTGGACCGAGCTACTTTCAGTCTATCTCGAATCAGCTTAACCTTCTATTTGGACTCTTTGATCACATCCAGTCCAAACAACTAACGGTCTCCAACTTCATCCCACATCAATGGTGTTCGGCATCTTCTTCCATACAGGGCTTCAAACGGTGCCATCTTCAAACTAGCCTGGTAGCTGCTATTGTACGAGAACTCCGCGTAGGGTAAATTATCATCCCAACTAGACCCGTAGTCTAGTGCACAAGCTCTCAGCATGTCCTCCAGAATCTGATTGACTCTCTCAGTCTGTCCATCTATCTGCGGGTGAAAAGTTGTACTGAACTCCAGCCTAGTTCCCAAAGTCTAGTGCAGTTGGTGCCAAAACTTTGTAGTAAATTGTGTTCCTCTGTCTGATACGATGGTCCTCGGAACTCCATGCAGACATACGATCCTGGTCATATATATCTTGGCCAACTTTGCACTTGTATATGTGGTTTTCACTAGGATAAAGTGAGCTACTTTCGCCAAGCGGTCCACTACTACTCAGATAGAATCATACCCCGATCGGGTCCTGGGTAATCCGGTGATAACATCCATGCCAAGCTTATCCCACTTCCATTCAGGCATCGACATAGGCTGTAGTAATCCTGCTGGCTTCTGATGTTCCGCCTTCACTCTCTGACATACATCACATACAGCTACATACTCAGCAATATCCTTCTTCATCCCAGTCCACCAGAAACGCTCCTTCAAATCCAAATACATCTTGGTGTTTCCGTGGTGTATCGAGTATTGTGCGTCGTGAGCTTCTTGTAATATCAACTTCCTGATCTCGGCATTATTAGGCACAAAAATACGGTCCTCAAACCACAAGGTGTCGTGCTCATCCTCACAAAAACCTTTGGCTTTTCCTTCACTCATCATCTCCTTTATCTCGATAATTTCTTTGTCATCCTTCTGGGCTTCTCGAATCTTTCCCAACAATTTCGACCGAACTTCCATGGTTGTAACAAAACCTTTGGGAACAATCTCTAAACGTAGCTCCCTGAAATCTTCTGCTAACTCCTTTGGCAATCCTCCTGTTAGTAAGGTATTGGCATAACTCTTTCGGCTCAAAGCATCTGCTACGACATTGTCCTTTCCCGGATGATAGTGCAACTTCATATGATAATCCTTTATAAGCTCCAACCATCTCCTTTGCCCGGGTTTCAACTCGTTCTGTGTGAAAATGTACTTCAAACTCTTATGATCCGTGTACACATCACAATGGTTCCCAATAAGAAAATGTCTCCAAGTCTTGAGTGCATGCACCACAGCTGCTAACTCCAAATCGTGTGTGGCATAATTCAACTCATGCGGTCGAAGTTGTCGTGAGGCATATGAAACAACTCTTTCGTCTTGCATAAGTACTCCTCCAAGTCCTAAGCGAGAGGCGTCGCAATATACTTGGAAATCCTTGCGTATATCCGGCAAAATCAGCACTGGGGTTGTAGTCAAACGTTTCTTCAACTCCTGGAAACTAGCTTGACATTCCTCAGTCCAATGGAACTTGGTGTCCTTCAACAACGTCGTCATTGGCTTCGCAATCTTAGAGAAATTTTCAATGAATCTCCGATAGTATCCCGCGAGTCCAAGAAAACTGCGGATCTTTCCATCTGAGGTGGGTGCCAACCATTCAGTGACCGACTGAACTTTGGTGGGGTCTACTGCTATACCTTCTCCCGATATAACATGTCCAAGAAATCCAACTTCCTTTAACCAAAACTCACACTTGCTGAACTTGGCATACAACTGATGCTCCCTAAGTTTCCCGAGAACTAAGCGCAATTGCTCCTTGTGTTCCTCTTCATTCTTTGAGTATACTAAAATATCATCGATGAACACCACGACAAACTTATCCAAGAACTCCATGAACACCTTATTCATCATACTCATGAAATAGGCAGGGGCGTTAGTCAATCCAAATGACATAACCGTACACTCATAAAGCCCATACCTTGTGGTAAACGATGTCTTAGGTATATCCTTTTCTCGAATCTTCAGCTGGTGGTAGCTTGATCGCAGATCGATCTTTGAAAACACTTCAGCTCCTTGTAGCTGGTCAAGCAGATCATTGATCATTGGCAGTGGGTACTTGTTCTTGATTGTCACTTCATTCAATGCCCGATAATCAACAACCATTCTTAGGAATTTATCCTTCTTCTCAACCA
Source organism: Triticum aestivum (assembly GCF_018294505.1). Lineage (NCBI taxonomy): Eukaryota > Viridiplantae > Streptophyta > Magnoliopsida > Poales > Poaceae > Triticum > Triticum aestivum. Next base: position 282,900,597 of record NC_057794.1, on the reverse strand, counting down.
ATAACACTGGGGCTCCCCATGGTGATGAACTCCATCGAATGTAACCTTTCTCCAATAACTCCTTAATTTGTTTCTTGATCTCCTCCAGACCATTCGAGGGCATCCGGTATGGTCTCTTTGATATAGGCCCGGTGCCTGGCAACAGCTCTATCAAAAACTCGATGTCTCGATCTGGCGGCATGCCTGGTAAGTCCTCTGGAAATACATCTGGGTAATCCTTCACAACAGGCACTTCCTCTTGAACAACTCCCATGAGAGAATGTACTTGGGTTCTCCTTGGTGAATGCCTGGATACATACTTGATCCTTTTTCCCTCCGGAGTGGTAAGAAAAATTGACTTACTTGCGCAATCGATTTTCCCCCAATACATCGATAGCCAATCCATTCCTAATATTACATCCAATCCTTGTGGCTCCAAAATTATCAGGTCTGAGGGAAAAACATGGCTCCCAGTGGTCAATGGCATCTGAAAACATCCTTGACTTGCCATATACTCCGCTCCTCGTGAGCTTACTAACATAGGTGTCCTAAGTACCTTAGTGGGCAACTTATACTTATCCACGAATCCCCTTGATATGTATGAATGTGATGCACCAGTACCGAAAAGAACGATTGCAGTAAAAGACTTAACCAAAAACTTACCGATAACTGCATCTGGCTATTCTTCAACCTCCTCCACGTTCACGTGGTTCACTTGTCCCCTATTGAAAGGGTTGGGCTTCTTCCCAGCGCTTCCATTGCCATTACCGTTCCTCAATTCTGGACAATCATTGGCGTAGTGCCCAGTCTTCCCGCACTTGAAACAGGTAATGTGACTTTGATCCTTCTTGGCAGGTGTGGCTGGGTTAGAGCGGTTCTGATTGCTGCCTGCTCCATTCCCGTTTCCATTCTTGGGGCCACTGTGGTTATGGGTACTTCCTCCATTGCGAGAGTGGCCTCCATGGTTATGGATAAGTCCTCCCGAGTTCGGGGTGAAATGAGGCTTCTGCTGAGGTCCAGAATTGTACTTTCCTTGTCCATACTTCCTCTTGCGGTTCTCAATCTGCTACTGCTTCCCTTCAATCATAAGAGCCTTGTCTACCAACTCCTAGTAGTTGTTGAATGTTGCCACCATCAAGTGCATGCTCATCTCATCATTTAGCCCTTCCATAAACTTTTCATGCTTCACGACATCTATGGCCACATCATTAGGAGCATAGCGGGATAACTTACTAAACTCCTCCACGTACTGGCCTATAGTACGGTTCGCCTGGCGTAAGTTGCGAAACTCATACTTCTTCATGCTCATAGCTCAACTGGATACGTGGGCTATGCAGAATGCTTGCCGAAACTACTCCCAAGTGACATTGGCTATAGGAAAAGTGGCTGTGTAATTCTCCCACCATGCAGCTACTGGTCCATCCAATTGGTGTGCGGAAAAACACACCTTCTCAGCATCAATGCAACCTACGGTGGTCAACTCCCTTCCAATCCTGCGCAGCCAATCATCCGCAACTATGGGCTTGGTGCTACTGGAAAACACCGGCGGCTGCAACCTCAGAAAATGGGCTAAGTTGTCAACTGGTGGTGGTGGATGTGGGTTGTTGTTGTTGTTGTTGCCTTGGTTCTGAACTAACAACTGCATCAAGGCATTCTGCTGCTGGATCAACTGAGTGAGCTCCGGTGGGAAAGCCAATCCGGGGTCACGTCTCGGAGGCATCTGATGGGTTTTAGAGGGAAGAGTTTAGAATAGAATGAGGTCTAATGAGAATGCACTACCCATATGCACATGAGACAAACACAATCATATCATATCACTCAATCAATCAAGCAAGGGCATACAATCGGTCTAACTATCGTTATAGTGCTCGAACTACTAATATTTACATGGGGGTACTACTAATAGTATTGGTGGTCTACTAGAAATTTTGATCGGTGGAAGAATCCATGATATCCGCTCTAGCTTCATATTCATAGTCATCATCACTACTATCCGGGTCGGAGTCGGTGTCATCGATGGTGATGTAGTCTTCGGGACGAATCTCCTGGGGTTCGTTGTCTTCTCCTCCTGGCGCGGGGTCTCCCATAAAAACTCCTAGCTTCCTTGCCATGTCGTCATTCCTCTCCACAAGTATCATCATTTCCTCCTCATATCCATCGCGTGTAGACTTAAGATCCTCTTCTAGCTCCGTGATCACCGCCTTCTTCAAATCTATCATGCTTGCGCACGTCTGGTTCTCTTGGCGGCGAATGTGATGGTTTAATTCCTGGATGAATGCTGCAATGGACCAGTCCTTCCTGGTGCTGATCATCTCCCATTGCTCATCTTGGCGTCCACATATCTGGTAGATAGTGTCCTTCAGCTCCTGTTTGTAGACTTCTCTAATACGTCCTATAGCAATGTGGGCTGCCATACTCTTGCCTAGACTCCATGTGGGTGCATCAAAGGAAAACTCTATGGGTTTAGTGACTGGCGTGAACGTCCTTCCTGGAACTTGAACTCGAATCAACCAACGTTCCTCTTCTGGTAGTGTGGCGGTGTAGGTCCCGGTGAAGCTTGGTATTCCAATGTTTAGGTACCTAGTGACTTCCTTTAAGTGTCGTCCAAAAGGTGTGTCTTCATCCGGTTGTGCAAACTTGTTCCTCGAGTCCACCATCCTAAAGAGTAGAAAATGGAGAGGAGTCAGAAATAAGTAGAGGAGAGTGGTCTATGGCTTTTCTTAGTGGTCGTGTCCTACATTCAGCGTGTGCTCTGATAGCATCTTGTAGCGACCCAACCTCAAACGGTCAAGTCTCTGTGCTTTAGTGTCATCCCTGGATCGGTAATGCTGACACACACAGTACTCGAAGGATTTATAACAGAGTGACAATCACACACTTATTACATCGAATGTCTCAAGAGAGAAATTATTACAATAAATTTGGCTTAAGGCCATCTAATACGATAACAACGGAAGGCTTGGAAGATAAAGTGAGTCCATCAACTCCAACCGCATAGCTGAGTGCATGACAAACGACCTATCGCGACTTACTCCTCGTCTGAAAAGTCTGCAACGTGATACGTTGCAGCCCGAAAATGGGTCAGCACATGGAATATGCTAGCAACACAACACACGCGAGTAATGAATAGAATAAATGCTATCACTACATGCAAATATGGCTGGTGGAGGCTGTATGGTTAATATGTTTTGCGTAAAGCCAATTTTTTCCTACACTAATGGAATATATTTTATTTAACTATCATGGTAGTTGAACAACATTGAGAAGGTTCCTCCAACTCAATCCCAATTAATAGTAATTATAAACCCAACAAAATTTATTTAGAGTGATGAGATCCATATGATAATCCATAAACTAGATACTCAAGATGTCCATAACCGGGGACACGGCTAACCATGATTAGTTTGTACGTGCTGCAGAGGTTTGCGCACTTTTCCCCACAAGACTCGATCTCCTTCATTGGATTTCTCGCACTACACGGTGTTTGAGAAATGGATGACCGAGACACAGTCTTTCAAAAGCATTAACTCTTTACTCCGGGTGGACTGTTACACCTACTTTCCCTCTACATCTGCTAGCCCACCACTGAAAGAGGTCAAACAACATACTCAACTATGCCAGAGCCCATAATGGCTTCTGGCTGCACACGGAAGTTTCTAGCATGAAAAATCTTATGATCCCTTTGAGCCTGGGTGGCGGACCGTAGGAGGATCACACGGTATATCCCCGGGATCTCCTAGGACAACACTGGTATATCCCTAGGTGCCAAAAACAAGCAATCCACCCAGATGTGTGTTAAAGTTGCCACCTTAAGTTAAATCATTAAATTAACAATCTCACATCTATCATGGATACACTCAAACCCAAATCCACGTCTACGAGCATAGCATGGCAATATAAGCATAACGTAGAAGTAACTCCCAAGGGTTTGATAATAAAACAGGTAATAGGTTCTACCTCATCATCTACTTCCCAAACCCACATGTTAAGAGATCCTACTCATGCAATGTGTGAAGGTTTAACTAATGCGTTAAAACTAGGTGATAAAGGGGTATGATCAAAGTGTTACTTGCCTTGCTGACGATCTGCAAATCCTAAAGACTCGTAGTAGCACGCTTCGCACTCCAGGTGTTCTATCGCAAACAAACAATAACATACATAAGAAATGAAGCAAAGATGCATGGATAAATCTCTAATAAGAAGATCTAACCATAAAGTTCAACTGAAGAACTCTGGTTAGCAAAAATAATCAAATCAAACGGAGGAACGAAACTCAAACTGCGAAAGAAACAAGATCCAATTACTAATCTGGACTAAAGTCAAATTTTACAGTCCCAAAATCTTGTTCATGTTGATTAATAGAAAGAGGGCTTTGAGACGAAGATCTAGGCATTTGAATTGCCTGATTCCGATAAACGAGCGAAAAGATAAACTAAAACGAAAATCGGGTCAGAAATCGTGATCGAAAAAAATCACGAAAAACCCTGGAAAAAGAAAAACTGACGAATAGGCTAAGGAACGAACGTTCGCTGTCTGTGACTTACGGGTGAACGGCGTTCGTTAAAACGAATGTATGGACGAACGTCCGCAACTTAACAGAACTGAAAAAATGAAACAAAAACCGATCTAATAAGAAAAAACGGTCTAGGGTTTCTAAAAAAAACCGACCGGACGAAAGTCAACGGCGGCGGCTAGGTGGAGATCGGCGATGACGGGTGGTGGCGCGACGGCGGCGGGGGGCAGCATGGCAGCGGCGAGGCGCGGCGGCGTTGGCGGCGGCGGCTTAGGGTTTGGCGGGGCCCGAGGGCAGGCTGGGGCTGGCGGCGGCTTGAGTCCTCGCCTCTTAAAGGGCCGACCGGGTCGGTGTCCTAGGCGGACATGGCCCGGTAAGGCGGTAACTTTTTTTTAAATAATTTCGCGCAGAAAAACAAAAAAAGAAATACTAAACAGACTCCAAAAATCCTGAAATAAATTTTCCCCATCCTCTAAAAATACTGTGGAGAACATTTATTTGGGCCTCTAATGCAATTTTGAAAAACGCATATTTTTCCTAATTCAAATAAAATAGCGATAAAACCCAAATAAAATAACTTATTTGATTTTAATATTTTCCTCTAATATTTCATTTATTTTGGAGAAGTCATATTATCTCCTCTCATATATTTTGATATGAAATATTTTTGGAGAGAAAAATAATTAAAACCAAAGTGATCCTTGTTCCAATATTTGATAAAACTCAAATTTGAGAACGAGGAAAAATCCCCAACTCTCTCCGAGGGTCCTTGAGTTGCTTAGGATTTTGAGGTTCACAAAATGAAATGCAATAAAATATGATATGCATGAATGACCTATGTATAACATTCCAAATTGAATATTTGGGATGTTACAGTTTGAGGTCAGATCGCTACAAGGTGGTACGTATCAGAGCACACGCTGATTGTAAGACACGACCACTAAGATGAGCCATAGGTCACTCTTCTCTACTCATTTCTAACTCCTCTCCATTTTCTACTCTATAGGATGGCGGACTCAAGGAACAAGTTTACACAACCGGATGAAGACACACCATTTGGGAGACACTTGAAGGAAGTCACTAGGTACCTGAACATCGGAATACCAAGCTTCACCGGGACCTACACTGCCACTTTACCAGAAGAGGAGCGTTGGATGATTTGAGTTCAAGTTCCAGGAAGGACATTCACGCAATTACTGAACCCATAGAGTTTTCCTTTGATACACCAACCTGGAGTCAAGGAAAGAGCACGACAGCCCACATCGCCATGGGACACATCGGCGAAGTTTATCAGAAGGATCTTAAGGACACCATCTACCAGATATGTGGGCACCGAGATGAGCAATGGGAGATGATCAGCACCAAGAGGGACATGTCCATTGTAGCTTTCAGCCAGGAGTTAAACCAACACAGTTGTCTCCAGGAGAACCAGATGTGCGCAGGCATGATAGATCTGAAGAATTTGATGACTAGGAACATGGAGCTTGCAGAGGAACTCAAGTCTACACGTAACGGATACGAGGAGGAAATCACAATACTAGTGGAGAAGAATGACGACCTGACAAGGAAGCTAGGAGTGTTCATGGGAGACCCCGCGCCAAGAGGAGATGATGACCCTTCTGAGGACCTTCGTTCTGAAGACTACATCATCATCGATGACACCGACTCCGACCCCGATAGTAGTGATGGTGATTATGAAGACAAAGTTGGAGCGGATATCATGGAGTCTACCACCGATCAAAATTTCTAGATGACCACCATATTACCAGTAGTATTCCCCCATGTATATAGTAGTAGTCCGAGCACTTTTGTAACGGTAGTTAGATCATTTGTATGCCCTTGTTTGATTTGAGTGGTGTGATATGAATGTGTTTGTCTCATGTGCATATGGGTAGTGCCTTCCCACTAGACCTCACCCTATTCTAATCTCTCCCCTCTAAACCCATCAGATGCCTCCGAGACGTGACCCCGGATTTGTCTTCCCACCAGAGCTCACCCAGTTGATCCAACAGCAGAATGCCTTGATGCAGTTGCTAGTCCAGAACCAAGGCAACAACAACAACAACAACAACCCACCGCCACCACCTCCAGTTGACAACTTAGCCCATTTTCTAAGGTTGCAGCTGCCGGTGTTTTCCAGTAGCACCGAGCCAATAGTTGCTGATGACTGGCTACAAAGGATTGGATGGGAGTTGACCACCGCAGGTTGCACAAATGCTGAGAAGGTGTGTTTTGCCTCACATCAATTGGATGGACCCGCAGCCTCATGGTGGGAGAACTACATAACCACTTTCCTTATAGCCAATGTCACTTGGGAGGAGTTTTAGCAAGCATTCCGCACTGCTCATGTCTCAACTAGAGCTATGAGCATGAAGAAGCATGAGTTTCGCAACTTACGCCAGGGAAACCGTACTGTGGGGCAGTACGTGGATGAGTTTAGCAAGTTAGCTCGATATGCCCCAGATGATGTGGCCATAGATGCCGCTAAGCAGGAGAAGTTTATGGAAGGACTGAATGATGAGATGAGTATGCAGTTAATGGTCGCAACATTTAACAACTACTAGGAGTTGGTAGATAAGGCTCGTATGATTGAAGGGAAGCAGCAGCAGATTGAGAGCCGCAAAAGGAAGTATGGACAACGGAAGTACAATTCAGGAGCCCAGGAGAATCCTCATTTTACCCCGAACTCGGGAGGATATACTCATAACCATGGAGGCCATACCCACAACGGAGGAAGTTCACATAACCACAGTGGCCCCAAGAATGGAGACGAGAATGGAGCAGGCAGCAATCAGAACCACTCTAACCCAGCCACACCCGCCAAGAAGGATCTAAGTCACATTACTTGTTTCAAGCGCGGGAAGACGACGCTACGCCACGGAGTGTTCTGAAGCAAAGAATGGTAACGGCAATGGAAGCTCAGGGAAGAAGCCCAACCCTTTCAACAGGGGACAAGTGAACCACGTTAACGTGGAGGAGGTTGAAGAGCAGCCAAATGTAGTTATAGGTAAGTTTTTGGTTAAGTCATTTACTGCAATCGTTCTTTTTGATACTGGTGCATCAAATTCATACATTTCAAGGGGATTTGTGGATAAGTATAAGTTGCCCACCAAAGTTCTTAGGACACCTATGTTAGTAAGCTCGCCAGGAGCCGAGTATATAGCAAGCCAAGGATGTTTTTAGATGCCATTGACCGTAGGTAGGTATGTTTACCCCTCAGACTTAATAATTTTGGAGTCAGAAGGATTGGATGTGATACTAGGAATGGATTGGCTATCGATGTATGGAGGAAACATCGATTGTGCCAGGAAGTCAAATTTGCTCACTACCCCGGAGGAAAAAAGGATTAAGTATGTATCCAAACATGCGCCAAGGAGGACCCAAGTAAATTCCCTCTCAGGAGTTGTTCAGGAGGAAGTGCCTATAGTGAAGGATTACCCAGATGTATTTCCAGAGGAACTACCAGGCATGCCGCTGGATCGAGACATTGAGTTTCTGATAGAGCTGTTGCAAGGCACCGGACCGGTATCGAAGAGACCATACCGGATGCCCGCAAATGATCTGTAGGAGATTAAGAAGCAGATTAAAGAGTTATTGGAGAAACGATACATTCGACGAAGTTCGTCACCGTGGGGAGCCCCAGTACTGTTGTTTGAGAAGAAGGATGGATCGTTAAGAATGGTTGTTGACTATCGTGCTTTGAACAAAGTGACGATCAAGAACAAGTACCCACTACTGATGATCAATGATTTGTTTGATCCATTGCAAGGAGCTAAAGTATTCTCCAGGATCGATCTGTGATCAGGATACCACCAGTTGAAAATCCGAGAATAGGATATAACTAAGACAACTTTCACCACAAGGTACGAGCTATATGAGTATACGGTTATGTCATTTGGATTGACTAATGCCCCAACCTATTTCATGAGTATGATGAATAAGGTGTTCATGGAGTTCTTGGATAAGTTTGTCGTGGTGTTCATTGATGATATCTTGATATACTCAAAGAATGAAAAGGAACACAAGGAACATTTGCGTTTAGTTCTCGAGAAGCTCAGTGAACACCAGTTATATGCCAAGTTCAGCAAATGCGAGTTTTGGTTGAAGGAAGTAGGATTTCTTGGACATGTTATATCAGGAGAAGGTATAGCCGTGGATCCTACCAAGGTTAAGTCATTCACTGATTGGCTATCACCCACCATAGTTGGAGAGATCCATAGTTTTCTTGGACTCGCGAGATATTATCAGAGATTCATTGAGATTTTTTTTAAAATTGCAAAGCCTATGATGGAGTTGTTGAAGAAGGACGCCGAGTTCAAATGGATAGATGAATGTGAGGCAAGTTTTTAGGAGCTGAAGAAACATTTGGTTACAGCCCCAGTGTTGATTCTGCGGGATATACGCAAGGATTTCCAAGTGTATTGCGACGCTTCTTGCTTAGGACTTGGAGGTGTACTTATGCAAGATGGAAGAGTGGTTTCATATGCCTCATGTCAGCTTCGACCACATGAGTTGAATTATGCCATGCATGATTTGGAGTTAGCAGCTGTAGTGCATGCACTCAAGACCTGGAGACATTTTCTTATTGGAAACCGTTGTGATGTGTACATGGATCATAAGAGTTTGAAGTAAATTTTCACACAGAAGGAGCTGAATCTCAGGCAAAGGAGATGGTTGGAGCTTATAAAGGATTATGATATGAAGTTGCACTATCATCTAGGCAAGGCCAATGTCGTACAGACACTTTGAGCCAGAAGAGTTACGCCAATACCCCCGTAAGCGGGGAATTACCAAAGGAGTTAGCCGAAGATCTCAGGGAGCTATGTTTGGAGATAGTCCCTAGAAGTTTTGTCGCAGCAATGGAGGTTCAATCAACATTATTGGGAATGATTCGAGAATCTCAGAAGGATGATAAGGAAATTGTTGAGATAAAGGAGAGGATAAGTAAAGGAAAAACCAAAGGTTTTCGTGAGGATGAGCACGACACCTTGTGGTTTGAGGACCGTGTTTATGTACCCAATAATGCAGAGATCAGGAAGTTTATACTTTAGGAAGCTCATGACTCACCATACTCGATACACCCTGGAAACACCAAGATGTATTTGGATTTGAAGGAGAGTTTCTGGTGGACTGGTATGAAGAAGGATATTGCCGAGTATGTAGCTGTGTGGCGATGTATGTCAGAGAGTGAAGGCAGAACATCAGAAGCCAGCAGGATTACTGCAACCTATGCCGACACCCGAATGGAAGTGGGACAAGCTTGGCATGGATTTCATCACGAGATTGCCCAGGACCTGATCGGGATATGATTCTATTTGGGTAGTAGTTGATCGTTTGACCAAAATGGCTCACTTTATCCCAGTGAAAACCACCTATACGAGTGCAAAGTTGGCCAAGATATATATGACCAGGATCGTATGTCTGCACGGAGTTCCGAGGACCATCGTATCAGATAGAGGAACCCAGTTTACTTCAAAGTTTTGGCACCAGCTGCACCAGACTTTGGGTACCAGGCTAGAGTTCAGTACAACTTTTCATCCACAGACAGACGGATAAACCGAGAGAGTCAATCAGATTCTAGAGGACATGTTGAGAGCTTATGCGCTAGATTATGGATCTAGTTGGGATGATAATTTGCCTTAGGCGAAGATCTTTATCGGTCAGACCGCATAACAACATACGTTGTTCCCTTTGTCATCGGTATGTTACTTGCCCGAGATTCGATCGTCGGTATTCCAAATACCTAGTTCAATCTCGTTACCGGCAAGTCTCTTTACTCGTTCTGTAATACATCATCCGGCAACTAACTCATTGGTTGCAGTGCTTGCAAGGCTTAAGTGATGTGCATTACCGAGAGGGCCCAGAGATACCTCTCCGACAATCGGAGTGACAAATCCTAATCTCGAAATACGCCAACCCAACATGTACCTTTGGAGACACCTGTAGAGCTCCTTTATAATCACCCAGTTACGTTGTGATGTTTGGTAGCACACAAAGTGTTCCTCCGGCAAACGGGAGTTGCATAATCTCATAGTCATAGGAACATGTATAAGTCATGAAGAAAGCAATAGCAACATACTAAATGATCGGGTGCTAAGCTAATGGACTGGGTCATGTCAATCAGATCATTCACCTAATGATGTCATCCCGTTAATCAAATAACAACTCTTTGTCCATGGTTAGGAAACATAACCATCTTTGATTAACGAGCTAGTCAAGTAGAGGCATACTAGTGACACTCTGTTTGTCTATGTATTCACACATGTATTATGTTTCCGGTTAATACAATTCTAGCATGAATAATAAACATTTATCATGATATAAGGAAATAAATAATAACTTTATTATTTCCTCTAGGGCATATTTCCTTCAGTCTCCCACTTGCACTAGAGTCAATAATCTAGTTCACATCGCCATGTGATTCAAAACTAAGAGTTCACATCACCATGTGATTAACACCCATAGTTCACATCGTCATGTGACCTATATCCAAAGGGTTTACTAGAGTCAATAATCTAGTTCACATTATTTATGTGATTAACACCCAAAGAGTACTAAGGTGTGATCATGTTTTGCTTGTGAGATAATTTTAATCAACGGGTCTGTCACATACAAATCCATAAGTATTTTGCGAATTCTATGTCTACAATGCTCTGCACGGAGCTACTCTAGCTAATTGCTCCCACTTCCAATATGTATCTAGATCGAGACTTAGAGTCATCCAGATCTGTGTCAAAACTTGCATCAACGTAACTTTTTACGATGAACCTTTTGTCACCTCCATAATCGAGAAATATTCCCTTATTCCACTAAGGATAATTTTGACCAATGTCCAGTGATCTACTCTTAGATTATTATTGTACTCCCTTGCTTAACACAGTGTAGGGTATACAATAGATCTGGTACACATCATGGCATACTTTACAGAACCTATGGTTGAGGCATAGGGAATGACTTTCATTCTCTTTCTATCTTCTGTCGTGGTCGGGCTTTTAGTCTTTACTCAATTTCATACCTTGTAACACAGCCAAGAACCCTTTCTTTGACTGTTCCATTTTTAAACTACTTCAAAATATTGTCAAGGTATGTACTCATTGAAAAAACTTATCAAGCGTCTTGATCTATCTCTATAGATTTTGATGCTTAATATGTAAGCAGCTTCACCGAGATCTTTCTTTGAAAAACTTCTTTGAAAAACACTCCTTTATGCTTTGCAGATTAATTCTACATTATTTCCGATCAACAATATGTCATACACATATACTTATCAGAAATGCTGTAGTGCTCCCACTCACTTTCTTGTAAATACAGGCTTCATCGCAAGTCTGTATAAAACTATATGCTTTGATCAACTTATAAAAGCGTATATTCCAACTCCGAGATGCTTGCACCAGTCCATAGATGGATCGCTGGAGCTTGCATATTTTGTTAGCACCTTTAGGATTGACAAAACCTTCTGGTTGTATCATATACAACTCTTCTTTAATAAATCTATTAAGGAATGCAGTTTTGTTTATCCATTTGCCAGATTTCATAAAATGCGGCAATTGCTAACATGATTCGGACAGACTTAAGCATAGATACGAGTGAGAAACTCTCATCGTAGTCAACACCTTGAACTTGTCGAAAACCTTTTGCGACAATTCTAGCTTTGTAGATAGTAACACTACTATCAGCGTCCGTCTTCCTCTTGAAGATCCATTTATTCTCAATTGCTTGCCGATCAGTGGGCAAGTCAACCAAAGTCCATACTTTGTTCTCATACATGGATCCCATCTCAGATTTCATGGCCTCAAGCCATTTTGCGGAATCTGGGCTCACCATCGCTTCTTCATAGTTCGTAGGTTCGTCATGGTCAAGTAGCATGACCTCCAGAACAGGATTACCGTACCACTCTGGTGCGGATCTCACTCTGGTTTACCTACAAGATTCGGTAGTAACTTGATCTGAAGTTACATGATCATCATCATTAGCTTCCTCACTAATTGGTGTAGTAGTCACAGGAACAGATTTCTGTGATGAACTACTTTCCAATAAGGGAGAAGGTACAATTACCTTATCAAGTTCTACTTTCCTCCCACTCACTTCTTTCGAGAGAACCTCCTTCTCTAGAAAGGATCCATTCTTAGCAACGAATGTCTTGCCTTTGGATCTGTGATAGAAGGTGTACCCAACAGTAACCTTTTGGGTATCCTATGAAGACACACTTTTCCGATTTGGGTTTGAGCTTATCAGGATGAAATTTTTTCACATAAGCATTGCAACCCCAAACTTTAAGAAACGACAACTTTGGTTTCTTGCCAAACCACAGTTCATACGGTGTCGTCTCAACAGATTTAGATGGTGCCCTTTTAACGTGAATGCAGCTGTCTCTAATGCATAACCCCAAAACGATAGTGGTAGATCGTTAAGAGACATCATAGATTGCACTATATCCAATAAAGTAGGGTTATGATGTTCGGGCACACCATTATGCTGTGGTGTTCCATGTGGCATGAGTTTGTGAAACTATTCCACATTGTTTTAATTGAAGACCAAACTCATAACTCAAATATTTGTCTCCGCGATCAGATCGTAGAAACTTTATTTTCTTGTCACGATGATTTTCCACTTCACTCTGAAATTCTATGAACTTTTCAAATGTTTCAGACTTATGTTTCATCAAGTAGATATACCCATATCTGCTCAAATCATCTGTGAAGTTCAGAAAATAACGATACTTGCCCTGAGCCTTAACACTCATCGGACCGCATACATCAGTATGTTTTATTTCCAATAAGTCAGTTGCTCGCTCCGGAGAACGGAGTCTTAGTCATCTTTCCCATGAGGCATGGTTCGCAAGCATCAAGTGATTCATAATCAAGTGATTCCAAAATCCCATCAGCATGGAGTTTCTTCATGCGCTTTACACCAATATGACCTAAGCGGCAGTGCTACAAATAAGTTGCACTATCATTATTAACTTTGCATCTTTTGGTTTCAATATTATGATTATGTGTATCACTACGATTGAGATCCAACGAACTATTTTCATTGGGTGTGTAACCATATAAGGTTTTATTCATGTAAACAGAACAACAATTTATTCTCTTACTTAAATGAATAATCGTATTACAATAAACATGATCAAATCATATTCATGCTTAACGCAAACACCAAATAACACTTATTCAGGTTCAACACTAATCCCGAAAGTATAGGGAGTGTGCAATGATGATCATATCAATCTTGGAACCACTTCCAACACACATCGTCACTTCACCCTAAACTAGTCTCTGTTTATTCTGCAACTCCCGTTTCGAGTTACTAATCTTAGCAACTGAACTAGTATCAAATACTGAGGGGTTGCTATAAACACTAGTAAAGTACACATCAATAACATGTATATCAAATATACTTATGTTCACTTTGCCGTCCTTCTTATCTGCCAATCACTTGGGGTAGTTCCGCTTCCAGTGACCAGTCCCTTTGCAGTAAAAACACTTAGTCTCAGGCTTAGGACCAGACTTGGGCTTCTTCACTTGAGCAGCAACTTGCTTGCTGTTCTTCTTGAAGTTCCCCTTCTTCCCTCTGCCCTTTTCTTGAAACTAGTGGTCTTGTCTACCATCAACACTTGATGTTTTTCTCGATTTCTACCTTCGTCAATTTCCGCATTACGAAGAGCTTGGGAATCGTTTCCGTTATCCCTTGCATATCATAGTTCATCATGAAGTTCTACTAACTTGGTGATGGTGACTAGAGAATTCTGTCAATCACTATCTTATCTGGAAGATTAACTCCCACTTGATTCAAGCGATTGTAGTACTCAGACAATCTGGGCACATGCTCACTAGTTGAGCGATTCTCCTCCATCTTTTAGCTATAGAACTTGTTGGAGATTTCATATCTCTCAACTCGGGTATTTGCTTGAAATATTAACTTCAACTCCTGGAACATCTCATATGCTCCATGACGTTCAAAACGTCTTTGAAGTCCCGATTCTAAACCATTAAGCATGGTGCACTAAACTATCAAGTAGTCATCATATTGAGCTAGCCAAACGTTCATAACATCTGCATCTGCTCCTGCAATAGGTCCGTCACCTAGCGGTGCATCAAGGACATAATTCTTCTGTGCAGCACTGAGGATAAACCTTAGATCACGGATCCAATCCGCATCATTGCTACTAACATATTTCAACACAATTTTCTCTAGGAACATATCAAAATAAACACATGGAAGCAACAACGCGAGCTATTGATCTACAACATAATTTGCAAAATACTACCAGGACTAAGTTCATGATAAATCTAAGTTCAATTAATCATATTACTTAAGAACTCCCACTTAGATAGACATACCTCTAATCCTCTAAGTGATTACGTGATCCAAATCAACTAAACCATGTCCGATCATCACGTGAGATGGAGTAGTTTCATTGGTGAACATCGCTATGTTGATCATATCTGCTATATGATTCACGCTCGACCTTTCGGTCTCCGTGTTCGGAGGCCATATCTGTATATGCTTGGCTCGTCAAGTATAACCTGAGTATTCCGTGTGTGCAACTGTTTTGCACCCGTTGTATTTGAACGTAGAGCCTATCACACCCGATCATCACGTGGTGTCTCAGCACGAAGAACTTTCACAACGGTGCATACTCAGGGAGAACACTACTTGATAATTTAGTGAGAGATCATCTTATAATGCTACCATCAATCAAAGCAAGATAAGATGCATAAAAGATAAACATCACATGCAATCAATATAAGTGATATGATATGGCCATCATCATCTTGTGCTTGTGATCTCTATCTCCGAAGCACCGTCGTGATCACCATCGTCACCGGCGCGACACCTTGATCTCCATCGTAGCATCGTTGTCGTCTCGCCGAGCTTGTGCTTCCACGACTATCGCTACCGTTTAGTGATAAAGTAAAGCATTACAGCGCGATTGCATTGCATACAATAAAGCGACAACCATATGGCTCCTGCCAGTTGCCGATAACTCGGTTACAAAACATGATCATCTCATACAATAAAATTTAGCATCATGTCTTGACCATATCACATCACAACATGCCCTGCAAAAACAAGTTAGACGTCCTCTACTTTGTTGTTGCAAGTTTTACGTGGCTGCTACGGGCTTAAGCAAGAACCAATCTTACCTATGCATCAAAACCACAATGATAATTTGTCAAGTTGGTGTTGTTTTAACCTTCGCAAGGACCGGGCGTAGCCACACTCGATTCAACTAAAGTTGGAGAAACTGTCACCCGCAAGCCACCTATGTGCAAAGCACGTCGGGAGAACCGGTCTCGCGTAAGCGTACGCGTAATGTCGGTCCGGGCCGCTTCGTCCAACAATACCGCCGAACCAAAGTATGACATGCTGGTAAGCAGTATGACTTATATCGCCCACAACTCCCTTGTGTTCTACTCGTGCATATAACATCAACATATAAAAGCTAGGCTCGGATACCACTGTTGGGGAACGTAGTAATTTCAAAAAAATTCCTACGCACACGCAAGATCATGTGATGCATAGCAACGAGAGGGGAGAGTATGATCTACATACCTAGTAGATTGACAGCGGAAGCGTTTGATTGATGTAGTCGTATGTCTTCACGGCCCGACCGATCAAGCACCGAAACTACGGCACCTCCAAGTTTTAGCACACGTTCAGCTCGATGACGATCCCCGGACTCCGATCCAGCAAAGTGTCAGGGAAGAGTTCCGTCAGCACGACGGCATGGTGACGATATTGATGTACTACTACAGCAGGGCTTCGCCTAAACTCCGCTACAATATTATCGAGGACTATGGTGGCTGGGGGCACCGCACACGGCTAAGGAAAAGATCACGTGGATCAACTTGTGTCTCTGGGGTGCCCCTGCCTCCGTATATAAAGGACTAAAGGGGGGAGGCGGCCGGCCAAGGAGGGCGCGCCAGGAGAGTCCTACTCCCTCTAGGAGTAGGATCCCACCCCCAATCCTAGTTGGAATAGGATTCGCGGAGGGGGGAAAAGAGAGAGGGGCCGGCCCCCTCTCCTTGTCCTATTAGGACCAAGGGAGGGGAGGGGGGCGCGGCCCATGTAGGGCTGCCTCTTCTCTTTTCCACTAAGGCCCATCATGGCCCATTTAGCTCCCGGGGGGTTCCGGTAACCTCCCGGTACTCCGGTAAAATCCCGATTTCACCCGGAACACTTCCGGTATCCAAACATAGGCTTCCAATATATCAATCTTAATGTCTCGACCATTTCGAGACTCCTCGTCATGTCCGTGATCACATCCGGGACTCCGAACAAACTTCGGTACATCAAAATGTATAAACTCATAATATAACTGTCATCGTAACCTTAAGCGTGTAGACCCTATGGGTTTGAGAACAATGCAGACATGACCGAGACATGTCTCCGGTCAATAACCAATAGCGGAACCTGGATGCTCATATTGGCTCCTACATATTCTACGAAGATCTTTATCGGTCAGACCGCATAACAACATACGTTGTTCCCTTTGTCATCGGTATGTTACTTGCCCGAGATTCGATCGTCGGTATTCCAAATACCTAGTTCAATCTCGTTACCGGCAAGTCTCTTTACTCGTTCTGTAATACATCATCCCGCAACTAACTCATTGGTTGCAGTGCTTGCAAGGCTTAAGTGATGTGCATTACCGAGAGGGCCCAAAGATACCTCTCCGACAATCGGAGTGACAAATCCTAATCTCAAAATAAGCCAACCCAACATGTACCTTTGGAGACACCTGTAGAGCTCCTTTATAATCACCCAGTTACGTTGTGACATTTGGTAGCACACAAAGTGTTCCTCCGGCAAACGGGACTTGCATAATCTCATAGTCATAGGAACATGTATAAGTCATGAAGAAAGCAATAGCAACATACTAAACAATCGGGTGCTAAGCTAATGGAATGGGTCATGTCAATCAGATCATTCACCTAATGATGTGATCCCGTTAATCAAATAACAACTCTTTGTCCATGGTTAGGAAACATAACAATCTTTGATTAACGAGCTAGTCAAGTAGAGGCATACTAGTGACACTCTGTTTGTCTATGTATTCACACATGTATTATGTTTCCGGTTAATACAATTCTAGCATGAATAATAAACATTTATCATGATATAAGGAAATAAATAGTAACTTTATTATTGCCTCTAGGGCATATTTCCTTCAGTTGTCGAGGCACATATGATCCACTCCTCGGGGGAGGGGTTGGCACTCGACGTCGATCATCACGATCGAACCGGTGATCATACTGCTCATTCCTTCTGTACTGATCACGCCGGTCTCCACGTCCCTCACGCCTCGGAGACGATCTTGGGCTGTGAGCCGACTGGACTATATCTGCTGCAACGGATCGACTATGGATCCTGTTCCGCGACTGAGAAATAGCGGAATTCTGGTCTCCCGCTGCCCGGAGCAACGCTCTGATTTGCAACAAGCCTCTGCGAGCCTCTGACTGGGAGGGCTTAATCGACTCTGCTATACGGGCCGCAGCCGCCAAATTCTGAATCGGAGTACGATATACCTGCGGGGGCAGAAAGAGTTGACGTCGACTGGATTCTGGAGCCCGTTGACGCGCTTGCCTGTCGAGTATTCGCTGGAGATTCTCCAGTCGAGTGTGCTTGGCCTAGTTAGCCAAGCGTGCGTCCTCCAAGGCTCGGGCCTCGGGGGTTTCTCCAACGATAGGAGTGTGGAGTGCATCTATGTTCCGGCGGCGATGTTCCTCCCGCTGCAACGACGTGAGAGGCTCGGGGAGATACTCCTCGTGAGGACGCGACGGGTCACCCCCATCCGCGCCTCCGTCAGCGCGGGGGAAACCGGGAGGACTGTGTGGCCCATCGATCACAAGAACCTCTGCAGCTGGGTCACTGCTGTCGCATTCGGATGCGGTCTCTACGGAGCCAGTCGAACAGGCCGTAGAGGGATTCGTCGGGCTCGATTGCCGCGACTTGTGAGGTGGCCGACTGGCGGGCCACCGCATGCCTCACCCACCTCTGAAGCCTCGACCGACCGGAGTGCTTGCGCCGGCGAGAAATAGGGCGGGGATATGCCACGGGAGCCGACCGATACTGGGTCGATGGCTGCCGCAGGAGGACACCACGGATGCATGCGCGAAAGTGCGTCGCCCCGCGGACGGGGAGTGCGTCGACGTCGAGTGGAGCCTCCTGAAGCCAAGCGGAGTCGTCGGCGATGAACGTGAGCGTGCCGAGACGGATCTCGCGGCCCTCCACCAAAGCTCCACTCGAAACCATGATCTAGGAGATCGGAAAAAATCGCAACTTCTCAAACTAGGCGCTAAGACTCCTAGCCCCACGGTGGGCGCCAACTGTCGTGGTTCTAACTCTGACAGTGATGTAGGGGGGTAAGTATGGAGAGGCGAGGTCTTAGCTATGGAGAGGTTGTAAGGACGCAAGGTTTACAAGTTCAGGCCCTTCTCAGAAGAAGTAAAAGCCCTATGTCTCGGAGCCCGGAGGCGGTCGACTGGATTATGTGTGTATGAGTTACAGAGGTGCGAACCCTTGTCTCGGAGGAGGGGGTGGCTTATATAGAGTGCGCCAGGACCCCGGCCAGCCCATGTTACGAAGGGTTCAATGTACATTAAGGTAGGGCGTTACTGATAATGCTAGTAATAAAGTGCTATGATGACCACAAAAGCTACTTAATGACCGACCGTTAGCGTGCGGAGTGACTTTAGGTCTCCTGGCCGTCGAGTGGTTGGATCTTGGTCGAGTAATTGCTTCTTGGTCGAATGTCTTCGAGTCTGTCGAGTGGAACACCTCCAAGTCGATTGAAAGGTGATTTATTCTAGAGGTGTCCTTGGGTAGGCAGTTAGGACAGGTCCGTGACCCTACCCTAGGTACATAGCTTCATCAGTGCGGCCGCACTTCGGCGCCCTAATGGCGGAAGAGCTACCAACGTAGGAGGACCTGTGCTGCAACCTCTGTCTCCTCAACGAGCACCGGCGAGCAAGCGAACGACAATGTCATCGCGGACATGTGGCCCTATGATCCTAACTTCCTGAATGAGCAGCGGGCATTGTATCAGACCATCCGTAGGGCCCACGATGCCCTCTCCGTCGTCCTTCGAGTTGTTGCGCTCGCCGTGGCGCCACCATCTCGTGTTCTCAACATGGTCAATGGACATGAGGAATGAGGAGATGACTTTACTTGGAGAGGATGACAGTTGGGACCCACCAGGGCCATAGCCGCACGTACACAAGTGCCTCCTTATTATATACAACTATAATTTTTTTGCTTCCTCCTGGTTTCCTGACATCATGGTCCCACACCATTGTTAACCTATGTAGTCAATAAATGACAGAATTGCACAAGGAGGGGCCGACAACTAGGACCAAGCAACTTGAGCAGTATTTGTGTTTTTTAGTTTTTCTTGAGCGATGTTTTTGTTGTTGTTCAGAGGAGAGCACAGTATTAACTGGGCGGGTTGTGGCCCGTCTAGCCCAGGACAACTATCCAGCCCAGATATTAAATTTTATCAAGCTGAAAATGGTTGGCCTAGCTATACTTTTTTTTGAGGAATACCCAGGCAAGGTCAACTTGTTATTCTCCGCCCCGTCGGGCTGCAAATCTTTCCTACGAGGGATGCATTAGGCTTAACAAGAAAATGGGCTTTAAAAAATAATAAATGGGATGTAATTATAAAAACTGGGAGTGACTATAAAAGATGTACGAAACATGT
This sequence comes from Triticum aestivum, assembly GCF_018294505.1. NCBI lineage: Eukaryota > Viridiplantae > Streptophyta > Magnoliopsida > Poales > Poaceae > Triticum > Triticum aestivum. The sequence goes on along the minus strand of NC_057794.1, from coordinate 282,880,399 downwards.
CATTAATTCTAAAAATATTATCTTTGGATTTTGAAAATTTTAATTTCATTAATTGTTGCACGCGCAATATTTCGTTGGATTTTTACATAATACAAATTTATTTCGAAATTATTTTTAATCTGACTAGAAATTTCGGGATAAAAATATTTCAGATCCCATCAAAATGCGGGAAATTTTATTGAATTATGTTTTGACCGGTTGGTTGAAATTATTAATCGTTGTCCTAGCTAGAAAATGGTTCTACTTTTGACAAACTGTAAATGGGTTGTAGTAAATTCCATTAGAATTCAAAAATGGGCTGTATATTCTTACAAATTGCAAATGAGCTATATGTTCTCTGCCACACACTTGCGGGCCTACAAAGTTGACGCGTCCCCTAAAAAAACTAAGTTGACGCATATGCAAGGCTTTGTCAACTTATAGTCAACACACGGTTCTAGCGGCAGTGACCGTTGGATGTCCATCCAACGGATGTCGTGCTTCTTCTTCAATCTCAGATATTCCTGCTTCGGCCGCCCAAAAAATAATTCCTCCCCCTGACATCTGGGGCACACCATTTCGGAAGATGACCTATGGGCCTACTAAGTTGACACGTACCATGGGCTTAGTCAGCTTAGTCAATATAAACGATTCTAGCTGCAGTGACCGTACGATGTCCATCCAACGGCCGTCGTGCTTCTTCAACCTCTGGTCTTCTTGCTCCAGTCACCAAACCAGCGCCAGCCATGCTGCCTGCTCCTGCCTCCCATGTCCGGCTATGCTGCCACCGCTGGCCATGCCATCCCTCTATACTCACCCACACCTCCTGTTATTCTCCAGCGATGGCAGCCTCACATCGCAGCTGAAGTAGTCAACCCACATACTCCCCTCCGCGTGGGCATCCACTGTCGCGTCTTCCCTGCCTCCACGTCGTTCCCTTCCTAGGCCTCGCCATCGTCCACCGCCTTGGTGCTCTCGGCACGGCGTGGTCAATGTGGTCCACGGAGGATAGCCATCAGAAGAGGACTTTAGGCGGTGAGGCTGACATTTGGACCCACCAGCTACATCTTCGAACACAAGGAAGTGCCTCCTTATTATTCGCAAAATAAAAATGATTCCACCCCCTCGGAGCTGAGACCGAGCAGCTATATCTTCGCACGCAAGGAAGTGCGTCCTTATCCCCACTGACCGTTGGGACCCACCCGGTTAAAGCACACATAGCGTTGTCTGTCTGGTCATGAATGTGTACATACATACTGGTCGACCGGTCTCCCTGCAAGTATGAACCGTGGCTGAGTAAGTAGCAACACGTGTCGTGGTAGAGCACCCAACATAGCAGTTCACGCAGTCCTGTCTAAGTCATGTACACGTATGTACAACCATGGGGCAAAAAATACGGCCATGTACGGACGGCCAGGGCTTGTGTACATGGAGAGGCAACGGGCGGCAGCAACGACATCCTGTTCATAGGGCGGCGAACCGGCTGGGTCGGAATGGAGAAACAACGTCCTATTCATTGGGAGGCAACCGACTGGGTCGGAATGCGTCGTGTTCATCAGGAGCCAACCGACTTGGACAGAACAGCCGATCGAAACGAGGCCTGGCGTACCGCAGAACGGAGGAAACGGCCTTGTGTTCGACCGACCATGGTCGAAATGGGATCATGTTCATCGGGAGGGGTCTGGAGTACCGCAAAACAGAGAAAACGGACTTCTCTTGGACCTCCTATGGTCGAAACAAGGTCCTATTGATCGGGAGGGGTGTGGCATACCACAAAACGAAGGAAGTGGACTTGTGTTGGAGCACTACGGTCGAAACAGGGGTCCTGTTCATCAGGAGGGGTGTGGTGTACCACAAAATGGGACTTCACAGGATATTGTTCATCTCCATTGTCGACTACCTCCACGGGCTACTGTTCATCCACCGTCGACCTCCTCCAGCCTCCACCTGCGACTGTTCATCCACGGGCTCCTGTTCATCCAGCCTCCATTGCTCCTCCACCGGCTACTGTTCAACCAACCCTCTCCACGGGGTCATGTTCAACCACCTCTCCACGGGCTACTGTTCATCCAGCCCTCCACCGGCTATTGTTTAACCAGCCCTCCACAGGGTCCTGTTCATCCACCCCCAACCGGCTCAATCGGGGTCCTGTTCATCCAGAGGCAACGACCTCTACTACCACGGGGTCCTGTTCATCCACCCCCCCCACCGGGAACTATTCATCCAACCCCCCCAACAACGCTCAATGTTCATCAAGAGGCAGCATCGATCGGCTTCAGTTAGCAGCACTACCGAAGGAATCACTCGGGTTCAGTTAATAGCAAGGGATTAATCGTGGTTCAGTAAGCTAATGCAATCTCTTCGGTTCATTTAGAGCCCAACGCCTCGCTCGGGTTCAGTTAGAGCACAACGCCTCACACACACACACACACGTACATGTATGAGAGAAACGCACAAACCTCCATGCATCGCTCGGCCCCGACCACCCACCATAACCGGGAACTCCCTGGTATTTTCCTCGCCCTCGCTTCTACCACGGTTTTTTCCTTCATGGACAACCCAAAGAATGTCATGCAACTGCGTCTCCGACCCGCCCAGGACGAAAAGCCCATTTTCTGTCATGATTTTTTGTCATAGAAGTAGGAACCCACCACATCTATGATGATACCAGGTTTTGTCACAATATCGTCATAGAAGTGTCATAAGCATGACAGAATTTTTTTTGTTCGGCCCAAAATGTCACGGATGTGTCTTTTTTTGTAGTGATGGTACCAGCGAAACATGTGTGGCACTAGAGAGCCTAGCAATGGTGGAAGGGTGATATTGTGTATAATCCATGGACTCAACATTAGTCATAAAGAACTCACATAATTATTGCAAAAATCTATTAGTTATTGAAACAAAGTACTACGCGCATGCTCCTAGGGGAATAGATTGGTAGGGAAAGACAATCAATAAATCATGCTCCGACTTCATCACATAACGGTTCACCATACGTGCATGCTACAGGAATCACAAACTTTAACACAAGTATTTCTCAAATTCACAATTAGTCACTAGCATGGCTCTAATATCACCATCTTCATATCTCAAAACAATCATAAGGAATCAAACTTCTCATAGTATTCAATGCACTTTATATGAAAGTTTTCATTATATCCATCCTGGATGCCCATCATATTAGGACTAAATTCATAACCTAAGAAAATTACCATGCTGTTTAAAGACTCTCAAAATAATATAAGTGAAGCATGAGAGTTCATCAATTTCTTCAAAATAAAACCACCGCCATGCTCTAAAATGATATAAGTGAAGCACTAAAGCAAATGACAAACTACTCCAAAAGATATAAGTGAAGATCAATGAGTAGTTGAATAATTATGTAACTATGTGAAGACTCCTTCTCATAAATAAAATTTCAGATCTTAAGTACTTTATTCAAACAACAAGCAAATCCTAATAAAATTAAATGATGCTCCAAGCAAAACTCATATCATGTGGTGAATAAAAATATAGCTCCATGTAAAGTTGTCGATGGATGAAGACGAAAGAGGGGATGCCATCCGGGGCATCCCCAAGCTTAGGCTCTTGGTTGTCCTTAAATATTACCTTGGGGTGCCTTGGGCATCCCCAAGCTTAGTATTTTGCCACTCCTTATTCCATAGTCCGTCAAAACTTTACCCAAAACTTGAAGACTTCACAACACAAAACTTAACAGAAAACTCATAAGCTCCGTTAGTATAAGAAAGCAAATCATCACTTAGGTACTGTCAAGACAAGACTTATAATTTTTCTCACATGATTCCTACTGTACCCTATCATTTGTACAATTTATATTAAGCAATATAAGCCATAGAAACTAGAAAACAAGCAAACTATGCATCAAAAACAGAATCTGTCAAAAATAGGATAGTCTGTAGTAATCTTTAACTCTCAAATACTTATGCAACTCCAAAAATTCTGAAAAATTAGGAAAGACTGAGAAATTTATTTATTAATCTTCTGCAAAAAGAATCAGTATTTTATCGTGTTTCTGTTAAAAATGATAATTGTTTTCCTGATCGCAAAAGTTTCAGTTTTTCAGCAAGATTAAATCAACTATCACCATAGGCCCTCCCAAATGTCTTACTTGGCACTTTATTGAAACAAAAGCTATAAAACATGATTATTAAAGTAGCATAATCATGTGTACACTCAAAAATAGTAGGTATAAATATTGAGTTGTCTCCCAACAAACGCTTTTCTTTAATGCCTTTCTAGCTAGGCATGATGATTTCAATGATGCTCACATAAAAGATAAGAATTGAAACATAATGGGAGCATCATGAAGAATATGAATAGCACATTTAAGTCTAACCCTCTTCCTATGCATAGGGATTTTGTGAGCGAACAAGTTATGGGAACAAGAATCAACTTGCATAGGAGTGTAAAACAAGCATAACTTCAAGATTTTCAACACATAGAGAGGAAACTTGATATTATGGCAATATGTAAAGGCATATATTCCTCCCTCATTATAATTTTCAGTAGCATCATGAACGAATTCAGCAATATAACCATCACATAAATCCTTTTTTTCATGATCTACAAGCATAGAAATTTTATTACTCTCCACAATCCACATAAGCAAATCTATTCTCATCAATAGTAGTGGGAGCAAACTCAACAAAATAACTATCATGTGATTGAAAATTGAGATCAAGGGGACAAGTTTCATGGTTATCATTATTATTTATAGCATACGTGTATCACAATAATCATCATAGATAGGGGGCATTCATTCATTGTAGTAATTTTCCTCATCAAAACTTGGGGACAAAAAGTATCATCTTCATCAAACATAGCATCCCCAAGATTATGGATTTGCATATCATTAGCATCATGGATATTCAAAGAATTCGTACTAACAACATTGCAATCATGCTCATCATTCAAAGATTTAGTGCCAAACATTTTAATGCAATCTTCTTCTAACACTTCGGCACAATTATCGGAATCCTTATTTTCACGTAAGACATTAAAAAGATGAAGCATATGAGGCAACCTCAATTCCATTTTTCTAGTTTTATTTTATAGGCTAAACTAGTGATTAAACAAGAAACTAAAAGATTCGATGGCAAGATCTAAAGATATACCTTCAAGCGCTAACCTCCCCGGCAACGGCGCCAGAAAAGAGCTTGATGTCTACTACGCAACCTTTCTCCTTGTAGACGTTGTTGGGCCTCCAAGTGCAGAGTTTTGTAGGACAGTAGCAAATTTCCCTCAAGTGGATGACCTAAGGTTTATCAATCCGTGGGAGGTGTAGGATGAATATGGTCTCTCTCAAACAACCCTGCAATCAAGTAACAAAGAGTCTCTTGTGTCCCCAACACACCCAATACAACGGTAAATTGCATAGGTGCACTAGTTCGGCGAAGAGATAGTGATACAATTGCAATATGGATGGTATATATAGGTTTTTGTAATATGAAAATATAAAAACAGCAATGTAGCAAGTAACAAAAGTGAGCGAAAATGGTATTGCAATGCTTCGAAACAAGTCCTAGGGTTCTCTCAACAATCTTATATTTACTAATCGGAAGCACCATACGAGCCTCCATGTTAACTCTCATAACTAAACAAATTGTCCGTACGATCTCTAGATTGATTATCTACAACCATCAGATCACGTATCATAGGAGTCCTAGACTACTATCCCACATGCTCTTTTTTTAGGAAAAAATGAGGTACCTTACCTAAAACAAGGTACACTAGGAGTCCTAGACTACTCTCCCACGTGCTCCTCTTTTAGAAAAAAAGATTATACTTGCAGATTTCTTCCTTCGCCAATCTTGCCGACCGAAGAACATAACATTGCTGCTCCTCATATCCGGTCCTCTCTCTTCTCTCTAATTTGCAGTCTTCGTGCAACAATCATCTAAAGAAATCCAACCAACCTCTTTCCAGTCTCCTTCCATGTTGAATCTCCAATTCCTTCCATGTTGAATCTCCAATTCTTTCCATGTTGAATCTCCAATACCCCAACTCCCAATGACGATGCAATCCATGCTGGTTGATGAGGAGGTCATTCAATCCTGTCAACTTCTATGCCCCGAGCAAAATGCAATTCACGTTGGAAGATCCAGTGCAAAAGGAGGCACGTTGAATACAATTTGAATCAGATCGGACAGCCTCAGGCAAGTAGATAACTTTCCTGATTTTCTCGATAGAAAACAAATCCCCATCTGCTGCGCCGCTGCTACTTCCGCGTCGCCGTCCTCTTTTTGCGGCGATCCCTCTCCATCTTCTCCTCGGTGCCCTCCTTTACCTAATCCCCTTCATGCCATCACGGGCTTCCCTGGGGTTGCTGCTTCTCCTCTATTGGTGATGCCTTCTAGGCGTTCTGCTCGCTCAAATTCCGGTGAGGGCCGGTGTGATTGCCAAGAGAGGGAAAGGCGTTAAGCACTGCGATGGAGGCTCGGTGTGTAGCAAGCAACGGCTGGGCCTGATGGTAGTAAGTATATCTGGATCTACTCTTAATTTGTTTGTTTGCTACAGGACACCCATGATTCCGTTCGAATTTATTTTGATTTCTAGCGTAATTATTTCTCTCATAAAGAGATGTAATTTCATATGTCAAGAATACGCTTTCTGGATCCAATAGCATTTGGATTTTGTAAATTTCTTGCTGACATCATTTGGACTTATTGGCTCGGAAGTGGAGACACATGGTATGACTTATGAGTTATGAATCCACTTAGCAGTCAGCACTCCAGTTATATTGTACTTACTGCGTGTTTTATCTCATAGCATGCACTTCCAATTTGCAAAATCACATAAAATGAAATATAGACAGTTGCATATCAATTCTATTGCAAATGAAAAAGACGATAGCACTATCCACTTCATGAATAAATCTACAGAGGATGCAATAAGCACGACAGTCAATCTCATTCAAATTTCTTCAAGGCGTTAACATGGAACTAAAGCCACTTCTGTGCAATTTTAATAGTACAACTAGAGTAAAATGGTGTGCGGATTCTAATGAGCACCCAAGTTGCAGATCGGAAACACTGGGTATCTATACTGTAAATTTATTCAGCCCAACACCTCTGTCTTCAAACTCATTTATGTGTTCAGATAGAAAAGTGGTGTATTGAAGTTAGGTATGGGGTATTGTGGTCTGAGTAGATGCATGTGTTGGTGAGATTACTGGAGGTTGTGTGTCAGACATTATGTGTGAGTGGAACAAGGTTGTTTCACCTTATGTTTCTTCCTAAAATCTTTGTGTGATGTGTGATTTCTTCCTTTCAAATGTTTTTTTGGTAATGTGCGAGCCTGACTTGAAACTGTGTGCTTCAGTTAATGGAGACATGTGCCTATCATGCACATTGTTTGGTTTTATGTTAATTTACAATTTACAGAGCTTGGATTCGATAATATCTACCCTAGCACTGCCATACACCTATATGTTTATAATTTATAGCTCCTCGATGATTATAGAAGCGTGCTACCTTTCAGACATGGAAGCCTAGGAAAAAGCATGTAAGCCGAGGCCTGCAAAATGGAATAAGTAAACTGCTTTAATTTTGTTAAGAGAGTGGTTCTTCTACACCCACTCTCGGTGCACCCACGCAAGAAAACATATCAAAACATTTCGAAAAAATCTAAAACTTCGTGAAAATGATCATCAACAAATGTTATGGGGGCTTGCAAAATTTGGTGGCCAAATAACATTCGAGGAGCTCTCTACAAAAAAGACAAAATCATTGAAAATTAGTCAAAATGTATGTGCACTGTTTGAGCAGATTTTGCATTTTTTTCTTTTTTGTAGGGCGCTTCTCGAATGTTATTTGACCACCAAACTTTGCACGCCCTCATAACATGTGTTGATCATCATTTTCACGAAGTTTCATATTTTTTGAAATGTTTTCATATGTTTTCTTGCGTGGGTGCATCGTGGGTGCACCGAAAGTGGATGCAGCCACTACTTTCCCTTTTGTTAAGCGGTTCTGAGATATTTTTATATAGTTGCAAAAATGAAAGAAGTAAATGAGACGAACATTTTAGTGGAGGCCTTTAACGGGCTGGTCATTTTAGTGTTGTTAGTTGGCAATATTTAACGTAGTTTCTTTTTTTCCATGTACTAAAAGATGCATATACAGATAAGAAACTGGGAAATTTTGCCGGCGATCTAGGGGGATGGATACTCTTTTACAGGTTCTATTGTGCATAAGGACAATCTTGACTGTGCGCTGATTGTTGAGTGTTAAGTGTCAATTTAAGTTATGTCCTATATTTATCCAAAGTCAATGTCATGGTCTCATAACAGCACATCCTCTTAGGTGCATCCAGTACAGGGATGGCTACTCCTTGCAGCTTCTAGCATGTATAGGATAGGGATACTATTGACAGTGCACTGATTGTTGAGTCTCAGTTCAGTATTAAAGTTATATTCTATAGTTATATGAAGTCAATGTGATGATCTCATAACGCCACATCTCCTTAGGTGCTCTAATATAGGGTCCTCGCTATTGTTGCTTCTGTCATCCCAATAAATACATAGATGAAGGTTAGTACATGATTGGCTTCTTTCAGCGCTAGGTATGTTTTTGAAACAAATTTCATTCATATGTCCTAATCCATGTCTGCAAATAGAATATCTTTTGTTGGAATTTTTGTAAAAAATACCATATGCAGAAGTTTCACTTGGATTCTATGTCTGTCATGAATTCTTCAAACAAAAAAATTTGTGGCGCTTTTGGTAGACGAGGACCATCCTGTGCGATGTTCCGCTAGCTGTCTGATCCAAGTAAATGCTGGATGGAGTCGCCTCGATGAGCTGTGCACTAGATCGAGGAGCGGCTCGGGATATGTTGTGACTCCGCGCCACCGCGTGAACGTTCCCAATGAATTTGAACTCTTCTTTAAATATACATTCGAAATTAAGCAGCTATACCTCACATATGCAAACTCTTATATATCTCTGTTTAGTTAGATCAACTAATATACTAAAGGTTGGCCTTTGCACATAATATTCCAGAATCTGAATTACTTTGTTACTCAGAAATATTTGAGTTTCTGTTCGGTTAACATTGTTCAGTTTTCTTACAAAATATACAACTTACATATTAGCTTGAAATGACATTCTTTGATTTTATCATAATTATAGTACTCCTTAAGATTTGCGGACAGATTTCAAGTACGGACTGAGAAAATTGCAGATAAATGATAGTACTTTTTTTTACTATTGCTTACTGCTCTTAGCGTTTGTTCTTCAATGCTTACTTGAGTGATACTAAATAAAGGAAATGCAGTCTCAATATAATTTCTCACACATGCCTTTCATGTTTAAGAAAGAATCTTGCATGTCATCTTATGAGCAATTCATATGGATGCTTCTACTTGGGTTGGAGCCAGGAAACAAGAACGATGGTGTACTTACTTTGGAATTATTGGTGTTCATTGTTGAAGCTATGCATCGCGGCATAATACTTCATGTAGAATTTCCTTTGGGCTATTAGATAAACAAGATTGTCCATCTAAAAACACCGAAAAGTCATTGACTTTCTATACTAAAATTTATTCTAATATTCTATAGCAAAAGAAAAATAGTAATATCATTTCATGGTTGTATAATTTAAAAATCAGAGGTGTTTTGAACTGAAAGACAGGAAAAATGTCAAAACTAATATATTGCTTCACTTCTCCCAGGTTTCTTTATTTATCCATGATTAACATTCACATCACATGTACGATTTGTTTGGTGACTCATATTGGTGTTGCACTCTGATAACACACATAAAATCAACCATGTTAATTCGTGTATGTCCTCTATTTTTTTCATCGTGGTATGGATGCGTCGACGAGACGAGCCTAGATCAGCAGCTCTTAAAGAGTGGACTCAAGAAACGAGTGTTAAATTGGAAATCTTAGTTGATCGTGGTCAATTGAAATCCTTTCACTTTATTTGCATGTTCTCATGGCCATGACTAATGATTGCAAGAATAGAACTTCAATTTTATTGTTGTTCCTGATTTACTAAGGGGATAAATGTATTACGCTTTGCTGTTACAGAGTGAACTTCCATGCTATATGGAAGATTATCAACACAAAGTTTTGTTATTGCAAATTTGATCTGTCAACACTTTCTAACAACTTTTGTTGTGGTGTAACATGACCTTTATGACCTAAATAATTTGTAATGCTAATGTCGATGTTGCATTATTCTGGAAAATATTGACAAATTACCGGTGTCTCATATCTTCTGTTTTTAAAATGAAGTCTACATTTTTCATATAGACCTTAGCGAGTCCTGAACTTTTGGATGAAGATCAGAGTTTGACATTACCTTACAGTTAATTTTTGACAATGGGAAAGCTTTTATCACCTCATCTTCATTGCATTCACACAATTATTGAGTTTCTTCTTTGCAAAAAAAGATGAAAAGTTATCATGTCAAAATGTCAATCCACAAAATTATATAAAAGGATTACATTGGACTTCCAAACTCTCTTGGTTACTTCATATTCTGTTGAAGTGATCACCATCCAAGTGAGGACATACCACATGTTGCCGGTCGCATCATGTTATCATGTCACTATAACATCGACCATAATTGTAACCAGTTAACTAATAGGAACATAACTTCAAGTAAAAAAAGGAAGATAACATGAAAGGTTTGAAAAAATCTATCAAACACATTATCATTTCCACATGCCAGTGCCCCATAAGAATTCAACTCTTAATATCTCTGGGCTTGCTTTATAATTGTGTAACCGACAAGTGGAAGGCTTTGTTCCAAAAACAAAAGCACCAGATTCCATCAGGTTGTATGTCCTTTTTCGGTCTTCAGTGTTTCTCTGAGCAATATCATTCCACATGAGCATAAAATAAAATTATCATTTCTTATTATACATAAACAAAAGATTGTGAGCATTAAATTTGTTTAAGTAATATTTCATGTCTACAAAACCTAAACAATATACTAAAGGTTCAGCGTGTAATAAATGTTACAAAACAGTATTAGAGTGCCACAAAATAGCTAGACTGTGCAGATGCACACGTTAGTACTAGACACCTTTAAATTATATAACACTAACTTCAGTAACAATCACACATTGTATGAGTATTTTAGTTGTCCTAAATGATATCGTTTATATTTACATAACACTTTGGTCCTTCCTGTTCGAAAACAGAGGCTCCTACTGATGAATGAAAACATAAAATATTTTTATATTATGTTCAAAAGATCCATTTCACATTGTATATTCTATAGTACCATAATAGTCAAACAATATAAAAGTTCCTAGCCCGTGCAGTTGTGCGGGTTGACGACTAGTGATAACATAATTAGATCATATAACAATCCCTCGACGTGCAACAAAGAGTCGCTCCAAAGTCACTAATAGCGGAGAATGAATGAAGAGATTATTGTAGGGTACAAAACCACCTCAAAGTTATTCTTTCTGATAGATCTATTGGGCTATTCCTATAAGTGTCACAAACAGCCCTAGAGTTCGTACTAAAATAACACATTAAGACACACATCAACCAGAACCCTAATGTCACCTAGATACTCCAATGTCACCACAAGTATCCGCGGGTTTGATTATATGATATGCATTACAATCTCATATTCATCTATTCGAACCAACACAAAGAACATCAAAGAGTGCCCCAAAGTTTCTTCCGGAGAGTCAAGACGAAAACGTGTGCCAACCCCTATGCATAAGGTCACAAGGTCACAGAACCCGCAAGTTGATCACCAAAACATACATCAAGTAGATCACGTGAATATCCCATTGTCACCACATATAAGCACATGCAAGACATACATCAAGTGTTCTCAAATCCTTAAAGACTCAAATCGATAAGATAACTTCTGAGGGAAAACTCAATCCATTACGAGAATGTAGAGGAGGAGAAACATCATAAGATCCAACTATAATAGCAAAGCAAACGGTACATCAAGATCGTGCCAAATCAAGAACACGAGAGAGAGAGAGAGAGAGATCAAACATATAGCTACTAGTACATACCCTCAGCCTCGAGGGTGAACTACTCCCTCCTCATCATGGAGAGCACCGAGATGATGAAGATGGTCACCGGTGATGATTCCCCCCTCTAGCAGGGTGCCGGAACAGGGCCCCGATTGGTTTTTGGTGGCTACAGAGGCTTGCAGTGGTGGAACTCCTGATCTAGGTCTATTTCTAGGGGTTTTGGTATTTATAGGAATTATTGGCGTTGAGAACAAGTCTAGAGGGTGCAGGAGGAGCCCACAAGGTCGGAGGGCACGCCCTAAGGGGTGGGGGTGCCCTCCACCCTTGTGGAGGCCTTGTGGCTCTTCTATCCCAACTCTTTTACTTCAGGGGCTTCTTCTAGTCCATAAAAAATCACCGTAAATTTCCAAGTTAATTGGACTCCGTTTGATATTCCTTTTCTGCAAAACTAAAAAAACAAGGAAAAACAGAAATTGGCACTGGGCTCTAGGTTAATAGGTTAGTCCCAAAAATCATATAAAATAGCATATAAATGCATATAAAACATCCAAGATTGATAATATAATAGCATGGAACAATAAAAAATTGTAGATACGTTGGAGATGTATCATTCTCCCACTTGCACTAGAGTCAATAATCTAGTTCACATCGTCATGTGATTAACACCCATAGTTCACATAGCCATGTGACCAATACCCAGAGATTTTACTAGAGTCAATAATCTAGTTCACATCGCCATGTGATTAACACCCAAAGAGTACTAAGGTGTGATCATGTTTTTCCTGTGAGAGAAGTTTAGTCAACGGGTCTGACACATTCAGATCCGTATGTATTTTGCAAATTTCTATGTCTACAATGCTCTGCATGGAGCTACTCTAGATAATTGCTCCCACTTTCAATATGTATCCAGATTGAGACTCAAAGTCACGCGAATCGGTGTCAAAACTTGCATCGACGTAACTCTTTACGACGAACTCGTTATCACCTCCATAACTGAGAAATATTTCCTTAGTCCTCTTAGGTAACTAAGGTTATTTTTGACCGATGTCCAGTGATCTACTCGTGGATCACTATTGTACCCCGTTGCCAAACTCATGGCAAGGTACACAATAGGTCTGGTACACAGTATGACATACTTTATAGAACCTATGACTGAGGCATAGGGAATGACTTTCATTCTCTCTCTATCTTCTGCTATGGTTGGGCTTTGAGTCTTACTCAACTTCACACCTTACACTACAGGCTAGAACTCCTTTGACTGATCCATTTTGAACTCCTTCAAAATCTTGTCAAGGTATGTACTCATTGAAAATCTTATCAAGCATCTTGATCTATCTCTATAGATCTTGATGACCAATATGTAAGCAGCTTCATCGAGGTATTTCAATGAAAAATTCTTATTCAAGTATCCTTTTATGCTATCCAGAAATTCTATATCATTTCCAATCAGCAATATCTCATCCACATATAATATCAGAAATGCTACAAAGCTCCTACTCACTTTCTTGTAAATATAGGCTTCACCATAAGTCTTTATAAAACCATATGCTTTGATCACCTCGTCAAAGCGTATATTCCAACTCTGAGATGCTTGCACCAGTCCATAGATGGATCACTGGACCTTGCACACTTTTTTAGTACCTTTAGGATCAACAAAACCTTCTGGTTGCATAATATACAACTCTTCTTTAAGAAATCCATTTAAGGAAGGCAGTTTTGACGTCCATTTGCCAGATTTCATAATTATAAAACGCGGCAATTGCTAACATGATTCGGACTGACTTAAGCATCACTACGGGTGAGAAGGTCTCATCATAGTCAACCCCTTGAACTTGTCTGTCGCGGGAAACCACGGCCACCTATGGGACCAGGAGGTCCCTTGCTGGTTCGACAGGGGGGTGACGCGTGGCACAAAGAGCAGACGAGTGTCGGACAGTGCGACAGAGATCACCGGGTTACATGCAGCTAAGGCAAGGCCTGTACAAAAGGGTGGCTACCGGGCAGGGCCCAACAGTTGTGCCTTACGGGTAGAACTTGCGGAGATGCTCAATATTCCATGAGTTTTGCAACTGAGTGCCATCTCCGGTCTCCAGATGGACTGCGCAAGCTTTGGTGACTCGTACTACCCGGTAAGGGCCTTCCCACTTCGGTGACAACTTGTGTGTATCCTTAGCGGACTGAACGCGCCTAAGGAGAAGGTCACCTTCCTCAAAACACCAGGCGTGAGCCCTGCGGCTATGATAGCGATGCATGGCTTGTTGGTAGCGTGCGGCACGCGTAGCAGCCTGGAGACGGTTCTCCTCGAGTAGCACAGTGTTGTCACGCCGGTGCTGATCTTGCGCTATTTCATCATAGGCAAGCACTCGAGGTGACCCGTAAATGAGTTCCATGAGGATAACTACTTCTGCCCCATATACCAGGGAGAAGGGAGTCTGCCCAGTAGCTCCATTTGGTGTCATTCTGAGAGACCAGGGAACTATCGGCAGCTCCTCGATCCACCGCCTGTCGTGCTTCTGCTGCGTATCAAAAGTTCTTGTCTTGAGTCCACGTAGCACTTCAGCGTTCGCCCTCTCAGCTTGTCCATTGCTCCGGTGGTGTGCCACAGAGGCGAATGAGATCTTGCATCTGAGGGCATGAACATATTGCATGAAGGCGTGGCTCGTGAACTGGGTGCCGTTGTCGATGATGATCCTTGCCGAAACTCAAAAACGACACACCAATTCTTTCATGAGCTTGATAGCTAACTGAGCAGCTACCTTTCTCACGGCAGTCACTTCCGACCACTTTGTAAACTTGTCGATGGCAACGAATAAGAATTTAAAGCCCTCGATTGCTCGGGGGAAGGGGCCGAGGATATCAAGCCCCCAGACCGAAAATGGCCATGATAGAGGGATTTTTTGAAGAGCTTGGGCAGGCAGGTGTGTTTTCTTGGAATGGAATTGACATGATTCACATGTCGTGTCATGACTAGCTCGACTGCATCTTGGAGGGTTATGGGCCAATAGAATCCTTACCGGAATGCTTTCCCGACTAATGCCCTTGATCCAATGTGGGAGCCACACATTCCTCTGTGAATCTCAGCCAGCGGTTCCTTTCCTTCTTCTCGACAGACACACCTCAATTTCACACCGTTGGGCCTCCTTATGTATAGAGTCTCACCGTCAAACTGATACATATTGGCCCTCTGAGTTACTCTCTGAGCTTCATCTTGGTCGCCAGAAAGCTCTCTGGTTTTGAGAAAGTGGACAATGTGCCTTGCCCAAGTGGGAGCCTAGGGCTTAGCAACAAGGACTATCGGCACCTCCTTTGCTGCGGGAGCACCAGCCTCATTCATGGGGTCCATAGGCCCGGCTGGAGGGGGTGGTCCGGAATGCGGTGAGGAGTTGTTTCTGGCAGGGAATCTTCCTGGAGCGGACGACTCTACCGGGAGAGGCTTTCCGGTGTCCAACGTTTTCCTCTTCGGGGCCATTGTTATTGGGGATACGGAGGGTCGAGTGAGATGGAGAACAAAAGTTCCTGGTTCCACAGGAAGCTTCCGCGCAACACACTTTGACAGATGATTAGCTATGCTGTTTTTCGCACGGGGTACGTGCGCTGTTTGTAATCCGTCAAAGCAGTCCTCCAATCTCCTCACTTCCTCGATGTATGCCTCCATCAATGGACTTTGATAATCCTTGTTGACTTGTCTCACCACAAGCTGTGAATCTCCTCAAATGGTCAGCTTCTTAATTCCCAATTTGGCTGCAATACTGAGCCTGGCAAGCAGCCCTTCATACTCAGTTGTATTGTTGGTTGCTTCTTCCCAGGAAAAATGCATTTGGACAGCGTACTTCAAGTGCTCCCCAGAGGGGGCGACAAGAAGCACGCCAACTCCTGCACCTTGTAGGGAAAAAGCACCATCAAAATACATAATCCATTCTTGGGGCGATTCCTTGCTGGGGATAACCGTCTCTATCACCTCCTCATCAGGGATTGGCATCCATTCTGCAATAAACTCGGCCAACGCCCTGCTCTGAATAGTCGATGTGCTCTCAAACTTCAAACCAAAGCTGGATAACTCCAAATCCCACTCCACTGTTCTGCCGGTAGCCTCAGGGTTTCGGAGTATCCTTTGCAACGGAAAACGAGTAACAACCGTGATCTCATGGGCTTGGAAGTAGCGGCGAAGTTTCCTTGAGGCCATGATGAGACCGAAGATCAACTTCTGCACGCCAGAGTACCTCGGCCTAGCCCCCTGTAACAAGGAGCTGATGAAGTACACTAGGTGTTGCACCACTTTCTTGCTTGCCGCGTCCTTGGGGTTGCTCTTTTGGCCGTGCTCATCGCTGTCCTGATCCTTCTCTGACTCTGCCAATCTCTGCTCACTTTCTGCCTCATCCACTTCTCTCTGTGCTACCAAGGCCGCACTGACCGCTTGGTTGGTCGCTGCCAAGTATAGGAACAACGGCTCCTGGGGTTTGGGAGCAACCAAGGTAGGTGTCGGCGTCCTGGGAACGTGGGTCCCCAGACTTGCCTGCTTGCGGCCCACGGTGTGGCTCCACCAGCGGCCCTGTACGGCCCATCTTCACCAGCAAACACTCAAGACCCTCGTGAGGGGCCAAGCCTCGCGAGGCGGACGATGCAAGACCTCCTCGGGGGTGGCCTCACCAGGCTGGCTCGCGAGGGGCGAAGAGATCAAGGCAAGGGGCACCTCGCGAGGTTCCTGTGACGCAAGCCATGACGACCAAGGCCAGGCGGGCACCATGCGGGTGCCAGCGTGCGCAGTGTCCTCGTTTCCTCTTTGGTGCTAAAGAGGCATGCGCACGCATGCAGTCCCAAGGCATCAAGCAAAGGTTTCCATATCGGTGCAACGAGACCAAGACCAGCAGGACGACAGGATGGAGGTCACCGGGGAGCCTAGGAAGGCGTCACCACCAGAGCCTTTGGTAGGCGAAGACCATCTTTTGTCAGGATAGCTTGTCCTAGCTGTCCCCCTTCAAATTGGCCGTTGTGGGATCCCTTCCCGCCTAATATTTGGGAAGAGGACCCATGCCTCTATATATAGGACTAGCCACCACAGTAGGGAGAGAGGATCTGGGACCAGATCCATTCCACCAAGGCCACCACACTCACCAAGCACAAGAACACCTCTCCTCAGGAGGCTGTTCTTCCCTTGTAACTGTTCATCCTCAGCCCAAGAGGCAATCCAGCACACCACACTGTAGTAGGGTATTACACCACATCGGTGGCCCGAACCAGTATAAATCTTGTGTCCCTTTGTCATCTGAGTTCGAGGTGCTAAGCCTAGAGGTTGCGGCGAGGGCGTGGGTTAGAGGGAGGAGAGATCTTTGTGCGCACCCTAGTGTTCGAACCTCAAGGGTTTTGCCAGAACCCGAAATCCGACATTTGGCACGCTGGGTAGGGGTGCGCTGAAGCTTCCCTTCCGATGATCCGCGTCCCATCACTCCACCACATCCATGTCGGACGCGCGCCGAGCGCCGGGCCGCCCTCGCCGCCCGTGTCGCTCAAACAGCCCCTGTCGGTGGGCCTCCCCGTCGTTCTTTGTCTCCTGTTGCCAACACCGCTACCGACCCGGGAACAAACGAGCAGCAGGCGTCATCACTACACCTTTCCTTGCGGCGGAACGGCCACACCGCCACACCGTCGCTGACTCTGGCCGGCTCATCGTCTCACGCTCGCCGCACCCACGGACGCGCAGGCTGTGCTACTCATGGCACGCGAGCTCCTGTGTTACCGCTCGGTCGACGACCTCTACGAGGACTGGTTGGACCACATCACCGAGCTCGTCAGTGCCACTGGGGGCTCCCCTGCGCCATCCCTCTCGCTGCCTCACCCACCTCCAGTCGCGGGTGATGTAGCTCACAGAGCGCCTCTGCCGCCTCTGCATCAAGATGGCGCCCTCGCGCCGAGGCATGCAGCTCACGTAGCACCACCACCTCCTCCGTGTCTAGACGGTGTCCTCGCCCCAAGACACGCGGTCCCACGGCGTGATCCATTGCGCCGTGTGCCCGTGCACGAAGAAGGAAGCTGCCAGGAGGTTCCCCGGCCGCAAGAAAACGCCCCAGCGCTCTCGGCGCCATGACAAGACTATGTGCCGCCTGTGGCGGCGGTGCACGGGCATCAAGGGCAGGCTCCGCCCCTACAGAGAAACCCCGTGGCCACCGCGGGTTGCCGCGCACTTGTTCCCGAGCTGCATAGCGTCGTCTGGCCAGGCAAGTTCAAGTCAGACCTGTCTCCTCGCTACGATGGCACCCCCAACCCCGCAGAGTTCCTGCAACTTTACGAGCTGAGCATTGAGGCCGCCAATGGTGATGAGAAGGTCATGGCGAACTGGTTTCGCATGGCTCTCAAGGATGGCGCTCGCTCGTGGCTCCTGAACCTACCTCCAGGCTCAATCTCCTCCTGGGGTGAGATGCGCGACCGCTTCGTCACCAACTTCCCGGGCACTCACGACCGCCCTCCGGCCGCAGGTGACTTGCGCCGCATCAAGCAACAGCCGGGAGAGACCCTGCAGAAGTACATCCAGCGCTTCAACAGCGTGCGTCTCAAGATCCCCAAGGTGACGGACGAGGCCATCATCTTAGCGTTTTCCGATGGCGCCCGTGACATCAAGATGAAAGAAGAGCTCTCCATCCATGAGGAGCTATGCACGACTCTGGAGCTGTTCAACATAGCAACCAAGTGCGCAAGAGCTGAGGAGGGGCGTCTCTCCCTCCGCGAGCTCCCTGCTATAGATCCAGAGGAGAAGAAGGCCAAGGTCAAGGACGTGAACTGCAAGGGAGTGGCTGTACTCGCGGCAGAGCCAGACACAAAGCGCGTCCGGGACCTCCGCGAGTCGTCCAAGGGAAGCTGTACGTTCTGCGTCTTCCACAACGTGCGCAGCCACAACACCAATGATTGTCAAGAGCTCAGAGCCATTCGAGATGGACGCTTCGGTCGACGCCCCGAGCGCAATGACCAGGGCTAAGGCCGAGGAAGTGGACAAGACGGAGGACATTGGGACGACCGCGGCCCCCTCCAGGAGTGGCGTGACCAGCCTCGTGAGGACCGCTGGCAGGACTAGCCTCGTGAGGGCGCCTGGAGGGACCAGACTCGCGAGGACTGTCCTCAAGGAAATCCTGGTCTCCCTCTGCTGCCACAACCACCAAGGAGGAACGACGACCACCATTAGGACGAGGGGGCTGGGGGCTTCCAGGAGCTGCGCGCCATCGCTTGCATCTTGGGTGGTGCTCAGGCCCCGGCTTCCTAGCACATCTTCAAGGAGTTATCTCGCGAGGTGAATGCAACCCTTCCCAAGCTCGAGGCCACGTGCCCGCTTAGATGGTCCAAGTACGCCATCACCTTCAGCTCGGCGGACTAGCTCAAATGCGCGGCGACTGCCGGCGTCCTCCCGATACTTTGTTCACTTGTCATCGGCAATCTCCAAGTCACCAAGACCCTCATCGACGGCGGCGCAGGGCTCAGTGTCCTGTCCGTCGAGACGTTCGACAGCCTCCAAGTGCCATACGATCAGCTTCAGCCCACCAGGCCTTTCTCTGGAGTGACCGACGGCTCCACTACCCCGATAGGGCAAGTTTGTCTCCGTGTCACCGTTGGTTAGCGCGACAACTACCACACTGAACTCGTCGACTTCGACATCGCCCGCATCCGTCTGTCGTACAACGCCATCCACAGGTACCCAGCATTAGCCAAATTCATGGTAGTCACCCACCATGGCTACAACGTCCTCAAGATACCAGGAAGCGGCGGAATCATCACAGTCCCCTGCGAAGAAAGAGATGCGGTGTGCTCCCTCGAGCACGCCTTCCAAGCCGCAGCAATCGAAGACCCCGACAGCAAGGGCGCGTACCCTCCGAAGGCCACCCCCAAGAAGAAGAAGAAGAAGCTACTCCGCACAGGGCCTCAGGGGAGTGGCGCCTCTAGCGGTGCCACCTCAGGACTGGTTCCTACACCTGGGGCGCCTCCCTCCCTCGCATAGGAAGGCGCGCCTGGTGTCGGTGTCAAAACCGGCAGATCTCGGGTAGGGGGGCCTGAACTGTGCGCCTAGGATTGATGGTAATAGGAGACAGGGGACACAATGTTTACCCAGGTTCGGGCCCTCTCTATGGAGGTAATACCCTACGTCCTGCTTGATTGATATTGATGAATATGGGTGTTACAAGAGTTGATCTACCATGAGATCATAATGGCTAAACCCTGGGAGTCTAACCTGTATGACTATGGTAATGAATGTCCTTTCCGGACTAACCCCTCCGGTTTATATAGACACCGGGGGGATCTAGGGTTTACATAGAGTCGGTTACATAGGAAGGAATCTTCATAGTCGGTCGCCCAGCTTGCCATCCACGCCAAGGAGAGTCCAATCTGGACTCAGATACAGTCATCGGCCTTCATGTCTTCACAACCCATCAGTCCGGCCCAATGGATAAGAGGCCGGACGCCTGAGGACTCCTTAGTCCAGGACTCCCTCAGTAGCCCCCGAACCAGTCTTCAATAGCGAGGTGTTCGGCACACAAATTGTCTTCAGCATTGAAAGGGGGTTTCCTCCTTTAATGATCTCCAAGTGATGTATTCGGCCATTGATTCCATGTTACTCCCCTCGGCTTCTGAGTGTTAAATAACTTCGCCTCCCATGTGTCAAGGAAAGGCGGAAGGTTAGGGTAGTTTTGCAGGTAACACCTCGCCCATGCAAGGGAGAGCGCCTGTTAAAGAGATCGGCTCCTAGATCCATTCGGCACCATACAGAGGAAATCCCTGGAAACTGCTTGGGAGAAACCATTCCAGCATGGCTAGCGTCCCCAGCTCCTCCATCCATTCCAGCCTAGAGAAAGGCCAGTGGGAGAGGTGTTTAGTGTCCCACAGTCAATTGATGGAGCTGCAGACACAGGGATTTCCTCCCCCGCAGATCTAGTTCCTGTTTGAGCGGGGCTAGATTCCTTCAACGATGAGATTCAGGCAGAGGACTTCCCCAATCCATCTGGGGGAGAGCGAGTATGTTTCTCCCCTACATGCTAAGGGGCGTTGGATTTCTTCATCCGTTCCTCCGAGGTCTTCTAGAATACTATGGCCTCCTGTTGCACAACTTCACCCATGCCTCCATTCTGCACATCGCGGGTTACATCGCTTTATGTGAATTATTCCTGGGTATCGAGGCTCATTTCGAGCTATGGAGGAAGTTGTTCTGTCTTGTCCCGCGTAATCACGAGGGGTCAATATTTGAAGTTGGCGGAGCCGAAGTATGGCGCATCGCTGATACCGGATATCTGTCTGGTACACCAAGGAAGGCATCTGAAGAATGGCCTTCCCGACCCAGTTCAAAAGGGTCTTCTTGAATTTGCCAGCGTTCCGCTGAAGAAACGCCATAGTTGACGTCCTCAGAGTCTTGAAGAGGAGGACAGCACAGAAGTTCGCCAGCTTATGAGCAAGATAAAGACGCTCGCTTAGTCCGGACTTACAATGATCGAGGTAATGGCGATCTTCATAGTGTGCGGGGTTCAGCCACTACAGTACAGAGGGCTGCCCATGTGGCATTATAATGGAGAAGATGACGCCTCCCGTTATGGCCGGAAGGGTCCGGATACCCCCGCCGCTCTGGCCAAAATATTGGTCGAGCTTTTTAAAGGGGAAGAAGAGGAGTTTCTTCGCATTAAGCACAAAGATGGATATTCTATGTACAATCCTCCCAGTTGGGTAAGCTTCGATCCTTCGATTCTACTCATTCCCCTTCCGGATTACTTTTGATAAATTTCAAGTATGTTTGTTATGGCAGCACTGGTGGAAGGTCACCGAAGGACTCATAGTCCTGCCCCACAGCCGGAGACCCACAACCGGGAACTAGATCCTGGGTTTGAAGAGGATCTGGATATATTCTTGGTACTCGTGGGGGGAGTGTTCTACCAGACAAGCTATGACGGCACAGAAGTGACCATCACTGCAGACTATCCTGGCCTTCTTCCTGCATCTCATGTAAATAATTAAGAAACACCTTCTCTAAGAGAGTGCTCTTATTTCATCTCACCCATCGCACTATATCATGCTTCACAGGGGAGACGTTCGGCGATTTCGAAGAGATCGGCTCCCGTGCCGGACAATCCTTCCAAGAGGAAACAAATGAAGACACAGTCGTGCTTTAATCAAAGAGGTATGAATTCGCCAACCTGCCCCTGAGCAATCACGTCCAACCATGACCTTCTTGTTTTCCATTTGCCAGGAGGAAAGCGCGTCAGACTATATCCGGGGGTCCGAGCGGTTGTACTTCCCACAGCCAGGATTCAAATCCTGTCGTGAAGATGGGGGCTGGTGCAGGGGCGACGCCGAACTGTCCTCCAGCCGAGGACTCGGATGATGTATCCATCACCAATTCGGAAGTGGAGAGTGCTATGAATCATCGGCACTGCCGGGCCATTTTACAAGATCCTGGATTTTTAGAAGAGTCGTTTAACACCTTCGACGCAGCCGATGCATACATCCAGGCTGCTCGAGATGGGATTAGCAGGGCTGCAAAGCAACATTTGAAAGATGTGCAGGTAAATTTGCTTTTGTCTTACTATGATAACCATATGCCAGTAGCCCCCGACTTAAAGGAGTTGAAACAACTGATTTAAGGATCAATGTACAACCAGGTGCTTATGGAGAAGAATACCCAGTTGGCTCAGGAACTAGAAAAGTGTCAGCGCCAGCTGCTTGCTGCTAACGCCGAACTGGAGAAATACAAGGCATCTCCAGGTAATATTTTCCTCCATCGAAAATTCATAAGGCTACACCAATAGTGTGAATCTGGATTTTGATCTTTGTGTTGGGTCATTTAGACCAAGTACGAGAGCAGCTGGACGCTGCTCGAACCGAAGAACACGGAGCCAAAAAGCTACTAGAAGCGGGCGAGCGTGTATTGACAAAGGTCATTGAAGAGAAAAAGAAACTCCAGGATTCGAACATCAACCTAGGCTAAGAACTGAAAGATGTGTGAGTGCAGCTAGCTGACTCTGTGAAGGAGAACAAGAAGCTCCAAGGCGGCATATTCAGTATGTGGCCGCTTTTATCTTATAACAGTTTGGGGGTAGCGGTATCTGATATAGCTGTAATTGCAGGTGTGTTGACGAACCGCCCCGAAGAGGAGGTGTCCGGATCATCAAATGATCTTCTGCAAGAGCTGTCGCAGTTGCACGAGCAAGCTCGGCAGGCTATGCGGAGTGTAGCCAAGGCTTTATGGCCATCCGACTCGCCTCCTGGAAGCATGGAGAAGCTGGTAGAGCTGTTCAAGGGAGCGCAGCGGCGTATCCGGCTGTGGAAGATATCTGCCTACCGAGAGGGTGCGCGAGAGGCCTGGGCCATGGTGAAGACGCGCTATAGCAAGCTGGATCCTAATGACATGGCTCGTGTCGGGCTGGTAGGGCCGAATGGGGAAGAAATTCCCGTTAGTATAGTGTATGACCAAGTAGAGGTGGCCGCCAAATATTCCCAACAGGATTGTAAGTTAGACTGCCTGTTGGAAGGTGTAGAGTAAGAGGTGTTCGAGTCCAAATGACTGTGTACTTTCCTCATCTAGCTGAATTGTATATCATTTGTCATGGCAGACATTTTCGCTTCAACCTCCGGACTCTAAGGTGCGGAGTGTTTCCGAATACCATCGCGGCCGAATAGGCCGGGGTATGCTTGGAAAACTAGGCGTAGGGGTCATAGTTGCTTGAACAGACAAGTTGTATCCGGCTAGCTATGTTATATTACATTGATATCGTAAGAAACATATTCCAGAGAGAATAGATCCGTTAAGGGTTCCTTTCCCTGGGTGTGCATGCATTTAATGTACATGTCCGAATTGTGATGCGAGCACCACAGTTTGTATAACTTCTGGGGGTGCACAATGGAGTGAGTTTGGAAAACATCTTTAATTCAACGGCCGAATATTCCCTTAAGAATGCTAGCTTTTGGCTTCACCCAGTCTGAGGTACACATCCGGATGACCCGGCAGTAACAATCACAGAGGTGCTCCCTTTATGACTAGCCGAAAAAACGGGAACGTAGGGCATAAGCACAAGAGCCAGGCAACCCAGCTTGGCCAAAACTTAAGTCATATCGATGCATATAGTGGCGAAGAAAAGGTACATATGGAAAAGCTCACATGTAAGGAGCTTAATGCTCAAGGAATGACAAGAACTTCTATCCGAGAAGGCCCCGGGTACAAGTAACACACATGTTTAAAGATGTATGTGTCGATGTTGTGCGGTCTAGCTGTACAGAAGCTTTCAAGCAAGAAAGAAGAAAATAATCGAAAAAGAGAGAAAAAATAATGGAAGTTACACGGGAGGAGGAGACGGACACGAGGTTTGGTGCTAGGCATAGAATCTTTGGAGTCTGGCCGCGTTCCAGGGGTTCAGCTCGAGGCGATTGTCTGATGCATCACGTAGACGGTACGCCCCTCCGGTGAGGACTTCGTCAATTATGAAGGGACCCTCCCATTTGGGCTTGAGTTTGTCCTTTTTCTTCTCCGGCAGGCGTAGAACGAGTTCGCCAACATTGTAAGTCTTGGCCTATACTTCTCTGCTTTGATATCTTCGAGCCTGTTGTTGGTAAAATGCTGAACAGGCTTTTGCGACATCATGTTCCTCCTCCAGGGAATCTAGGCCATCCTACCGATCAAGCTCGGCTTCTCTCTCTTCATACATACGCACTCGAGGTGAGTCGTGAATAATATCACAGGGCAATACGGCCTCTGCGCCATACACCATGAAGAAAGGTGTGTATCCGGTAGTGCGGTTGGGTGTGGTCCGCAGCCCCCAGAGTACGGAGTCGAGCTCCTCAACCCAGTGCTTGTCTGATTCTTTCAAGGACCGCACTAGTTTGGGCTTGATGCCGCTCATAATGAGACCGTTGGCTCGTTCGACTTGACCGTTGGTTTGTGGGTGGTAGACGGAGGCGTAATCGAGTTTAATACCGAGATTAGTACACCAAGTTTTTACCTTGTGGCTGTGAAACCGGAGCCGTTGTCAGTGATGATCCTGTGTGGGACACCATAACAGTGTACAACACCGGATATGAAGTCTATCACCGGGCCGGATTCGGCCGTTCTGACCGGCTTAGCCACTATCCACTTAGTGAATTTGTCCACCATAACCAGTAGATATTTTTTCTTATGGCTTCCCCCATTTAAGGGATCCAACCATATCGAGTCCCCAGACCGCAAAAGGCCAAGTGATGGGGATTGTTTGTAAGGCGGTGGGGGGCATATGGCTTTGATTGGCAAAGAGTTGGCATCCGATGCAACGTTGGACAAGGTCCTGTGCATCTGCTCGGGCCATCGGCCAATAAAACCCTGTACGGAAGGCCTTGCTAACAAGGGCCCGAGCTGCGGCGTGGTGACCGCCGAGTCCGGCATGGATTTCAGCCAAGAGTTGTCGCCCCTCTTCCTCGGATATACATCATTGAAGGACTCTGGTGGCGCTTTTCTTGTAGAGCTCTCCATCATGAACCTTGTAGGCTTTTGAACGTCGGACAATGCAGCGGGCCTCATTCTGGTCCTCAGGAAGCTCTTTCCTATTGAGGTAGGCCAGGAAGGGTTTGGTCCATGGGGTAATGACGGCCATGATGAGATGCACCGATGGTGTTATTTCGATGGCTGAGCCCCCGACTACGTCGGTGTTTCCGGGATCTTGGATTATGTTTGATTCCGGACTTGTGTTGCCATTTTCCCCTGCCACACCACGGATGTCTTAAAGAGCCTTTCCAGGAAAATATCGGGTTGGACGGATTCGCGCTTAGCGCCGATACGAGCAAGAATGTCTGCCACTTGATTACTTTCTCAAGCCACGTGATGGAACTCGAGTCCTTCAAACCGGTCCAACATTTTGATGACTGTGTTACGATACGCTCCCATCTTCAGATCTTTAGCGTCGAAATCTCCGTTTATTTGAGATATTGCAAGGTTCGAGACCCTGCGTACTTCTAGGCGTTGTATGCCCATGGAGACAGCCATCCGGAGGCCATGTAATAAGGCCTCGTATTTGGCTGCATTATTGGAGTCTGTGTACAGTATTTGGAGAACGTACTGGACAATGTCTCCCATAGGGGACGTAAGAACGACCCCCGCTCCTAACCCTATCAGCATTTTCGAGCCGTCGAAGTACATGACCTAATTGGAGTATGTGTCGTACTCTTTAGGGAGTTCGGCCTCTGTCCATTCGGTGACGAAGTCGGCCAGTACTTGGGACTTGATAGATCGATGTGGTTTATATGTAATGTCAAATGGGAGGAGTTCAATGGCCCATTTGGCCATCCAGCCTGTAGCATTGCGGTTGTTTATGATGTCATTAAGTGGTACTTCAGAGGCCACCGTGATCGAACACTCCTGGAAGTAGTGACGGAGCTCTCGGGATGCCATGAAGACCGCATATGCTATTTTTTGATAATGAGGGTACCGGGATTTGCATGATGTAAGGACAGTAGATACATAGTATACTGGCTTCTGAAGTGGGAATTTATGTTCGTCCTGTTCTCGTTCGACGACGAGTATGGCGCTCACCACCTGGTCTGTTGCCGATATGTATAATAACATCGGTTCGCCGGCGTTTGGTGCGGCCAGTATTGGATTGCTCGCAAGAAGGGTTTTTATTTCCTCCAATCCGGCTGTTGCCGCGTCCATCCACTCGAAGTGGTCGGTTCGCCGTAGGAGGCTATAGAGTGGTAGTGCCTTTTCTCCCAATCTGGAGATAAAGCGGCTTAGAGCTGCTATGCAGCCCGCAAGCTTTTGAACTTGTTTAAGATCCGTTGGCTTAGCAAGTTGTGATAGAACTCGGATTTTGGTTGGGTTTGCTTCGATTCCTCTATTGGAGATGATGAAGCCCAGTAGTTTTCCAGCAGGGACGCTGAAGACACACTTTTCCGGTTTGAGCTTAATGTCATATGCCCGAAGGTTGTCGAATGTAAGAAGTAAGTCGTCTATTAGTGTTTCGACGTGCCCGGTTTTGACGACGACATCATCGATGTAAGCTTCTACTGTTTTGCCGATCTGTTTCTCCAGGCCTGTTTGAATCTTGTGTTGGTACGTGGTGCCGGCATTCTTGAGCCCAAAGGGCATGATGTTGAAGCAAAATGGCCCATATGGGGTGATAAATGTTGTTGCGGCTTGATCGGACTCCTTCATTTTGATTTAATGGTATCCGGAATATGCATCGAGGAAACACAGTGAGCCGTGTCCTGAGGTGGCGTCGATGATTTGATCAATGCGGGGGAGGGGGAAGGGACCCTTAGGGCAAGCCTTATTGAGGTCCTTGAAATCGATGCATAGGTGCCAGGATTTGTCCTTCTTTGGTACCATCACCAGGTTTGCCAGCTAGTCCGGGTGTTTGATTTCTCCAATCAATCCGGCCTCGATGAGTTTGGCCAGCTCTTCCCCCATTGCTTGCCGCTTAGGTTCGGAAAAGCGCCGTCATGATTGCTTGACCGGTTTGAACCCCTTTAATATGTTGAGGCTATGTTCGGCCAGCTCACGTGGGATCCCTGGCATATCTGAAGGGTGCCAGGCGAATATGTCCCAGTTTTCGCGCAGGAATTCTTGTAGTGCCGTGTCAACTATTGGGTTCAGTTGAGCTCTGATAGATGCTGTCTTCTTGGGGTCCGTTGGGTGGACCTGGAATTTGACTATTTCTTCTGCTGGTTTAAAGGATGTGGATTTAGGACGTTTGTCAAGGATTACGTCGTCCCTGTCCACCGTGGAGCGTAGTGCAGTTAATTCGTCGGCTGCGAAGGCTTTGGATAGCTCCTCTAGGGCCAGGGATGCGGTTTTGTTTTCAGCACAGAGTGCTATGTCCGGATCACTGGTGAGAGTGATTATACCGTTTGGTCCGGGCATCTTGAGCTTCATATACCCGTAATGGGGTATGGCCTGAAAGCATGTAAAAGCATCCCGCCCCAACAGGGCGTGATATCCGTTCCTGAAAGGGGTCACTTGGAAAGTTATTTCTTCGGACCAATAGTTCTCTGGCGTGCCGAATACTACGTCAAGTGTGATTTTGCCCGCGCACCGCGCCTCCTGACTGGGAATAATTCCTCGGAAGGTTGTGTTACTTTGTATGGTGTGGCTCCTATCTATTTCCATTTTATGGAGTGTGTCCTCATAAATGAGGTTTAGTCCGCTGCCGCCATCCATGAGGACCTTGGTAAGTCGAAACCCGTCCACGATGGGACTGGGGACTAATGTAGCTGGCGCTCGTACTATTCTGTACTTTGGTTCGTCACCGGCGCTGAATGTTATAGCCGTGTTGTTCCAGGGGTTTATCGCAGCAATTTGGCATACTTCAGCTAGCTCGCGGAGCGCCCTTTTGCACTTGTTATTTGAAGCGAATGTCTCAAAGACCGTCAACACTCTTGAGTTATCATCCCCTAGGGGATGCCGTTCTTAGTCGTCCTTGATAAGGATATCCTCGCCGCTCTTGGCTAAATGTCATAGTATCCAACATTCTCTAAGGCTGTGGGTTGCCACGGTATCTGTTGTTGTATGTATTTTGCATGGGCCATCGAGCCACCCGGTCAGAACGGTGTCGTGCCGCATAGCGGTTTTGTGTTTCTTGACTGTTGGACTGGGCATCCCGCGAGGGTGCGCCATTTTCGCCTGTAGGGGAAGTTGAGTTGGGACTGACAGTTCCCAGTGAGCTGCCTGAGCTTTCCAAGTGCTCTCCATCACGCAGTATTTTTGTACGATGGTAGCCAAGTCAGTGAATTTCTGTATGCGGTGGCGATTGATGGCGTTGAGGATTCCTTCGTCCGTGCAATTGTTGCAGAACGCTGATATTGCGCCCTCGTCACGGCAATCTTTTACCTTGTCCTTGGCAAGGAGGAATCTGGCCCAGAAGTGGTGGACTGTTTCCTGAGACTGATGTTTTATGCTGACGAGAGTGTCTAGATCCGAGTGGGTGGGTGGAATTAAATCCAAACCCCGACCCGACCGTTTATCCAGAGTCTGATGATCTTTGGGCTTAACAGTCCGGGTTCTGGAATATTTTCTGATTGTTTAGGACCGTCGTCCGATGCTATGTTCGGAGGGCTGGTCGCATCCTTTCGCGGGTGGGTGTCCGGCTTTTCCTGATCGGCGATCCGGACATAGTCTGTCTTCAGTATAGAAGAAGACTCACCATCCTGCTCCATGACTACCACAATCTGGTGGGTGACCGGTAGGGTCTTGATTTCTCCTTGATCGGTTTTAAGCCCGATCCAATCGTAGTCTGTGGCTATTCCCAAAGCGGCGATGCGATCTAGGAGTTCGTTCAAAGACGAAAGCTCTGTCGGATCCATCTGCTTGGAGTGCTCGAAATTGAGGCGAAGGGGGTTTTCGATGGCCCGAGAGGTCATCGTCGGCTCGACGGCCGAACGGGCGATCATAGTAAATCCGCCCAACCGAAGGGTTTGGCCCGGGGCCAGAGCTCCTCCAGAGGTAATGTTGTCTTTAAGGACAACGCGAGCCATCGAGCCTTTTGTCGACGGCACAATGGAACTCTCAATGAAAGCACAAATGTCGGTGTCAAAACCAGCGGATCTCGGGTAGGGGGTCCCGAACTGTGCGTCTAGGATCGATGGTAACAGGAGACAAGGGACACAATGTTTACCAAGGTTCGGGCCCTCTCTATGGAGGTAATACCCTACATCCTGCTTGATTGATATTGATGAATATGGGTGTTACAAGAGTTGATCTACCACGAGATTGTAATGGCTAAACCCTAGGAGTCTAACCTGTATGACTATGGTAATGAATGTCCTTTCCGGACTAACCCCTCCGGTTTATATAGACACTGGGAGGGGGATCTAGGGTTTACATAGAGTCGGTTACATAGGAAGGAATCTTCATAATCGGTCGCCCAGCTTGCCATCCACGCCAAGGAGAGTCCAATCCGGACTCAGGTACAGTCTTTGGCCTTCATGTCTTCACAGCCCATCAGTCCGGCCCAATGGATAACAGGCCGGACGCCCGAGGACCCCTAAGTCCAGGACTCCCTCACTCGGCGCCCTCCTCGGGCAAGGCTCGGGGGCTCTCTTCTAGAGGGCCTTAGACCTGGCCAACATCACGAGGGAGGCGCTGGGGCACCACGTGGAGGCATACTTCGCAACACGTTTCCCTCAGGAGGGCACCGGGCGAGGAGCACCCGACGCTCAGGAGTTCATCGTCAAGACCACTCAGGAGCTTCAGGAAGCAAGGGCGATATGCGGCGACTGCTGCCCACCTGGTGTAGCTCCCCACCCAGGCGAGGGTGGTGAGCTGTGCGTCTGCATCGACATCCCAGGGCTCAATAGGGCCGCATCTCAGGAGCGCTTCTGGCCTTCGAGTGCTGGCCGGTGTGAGGGTCCACCTCACAGCTACGTGCGCATGCCGTTTGGCCTGCCGAGCATGGCAGTTGCCTTCCAGCGCAATCTACGGAGCATCCTGGCAACCCAGGAGGCTAGGCACCATGCGGTCCTGGCGGAAATGGAGACAGTCCTCAGGAGGCCACCTGAGCCCCAGAGCCTCCCGAGGCTCAGGGTCTCGACGGCTCGTGAGGAGCGACTTCTTTAGCATGCACCTTCAGCTACCCCAACGCTCCTTCGATAACAAAACCAGGTGACATTTTCCAAGTTCATTCAGCTGGGAGCGCCCCCCCGAGCTGCATTATTCCCAGGTCGCGTGGGCCTGTCCCTGCGGTGTGTATCCTCTTGCATCTTTAGCTTACCCTGCTGGGGGCGCCCCTCGGGCTGCATCATCCCCAGGCCGCTCGGGTCCGACCCAGTGGCATGTATCATTATTGCATTTACCTAAGTTAGTTTGCTTTCCATGCATAAGCTATCTATGGTCATTACCTGTTTGATTGCCACCTACCACGAGAGCCATTCACCCCGGCACGACGCTTGTGCTCGGGTCCGTCCCTTCAACGCTGACAAATCTGAGCGGTCGAGCTCTGGCTCGCGGCATGCTCGCGCACGTCACCTCACCAGATCGTCGGTGCCTTCACCTTCTTGCGGAGCGACCAGCGGCAGACCAACAATCATAGTGGCAATTTGTGTCCCTCCTCGCGCTAACCTGCAGGAACCTCCTAAGGACAACAGCGGGCGGTACCGCAAGCTCCCTCTTCTCCCATGCAATTTGCTTGCGCGTTAAAAGGGGGGCTCCTAAGCATCGCGACTCAGGAGCTCTTACTGGCTCTCCATCCCTCACCCCCTGGCCTTAACCACGGCACCGCGACTTGGCATACCAGCGGCGGCTGAGCTCGCTCGAGGGCAGGGACCTGAGGATGTAGAGCACATCGAAGATCGCAGAGAAGAGGGGAATGCTTGCACGGGCCTAACCTGGCTACACTACGGCCGTCGGCACACGAATCTGGCACATTACGAGGAAAAAACTCCGGGTTACCAAGATAAGTTTCGCACCTGGGTCGGCCGAGCGCTATGACATAAGATTCTCACCTTTCGCTGCCCTGCTGCGGCGACATCGCCTCCCTTTCCCATCCTTAGGTAGCTGCTTGCGTGCTAAAGGGGACCTCTTGAGCATTGCGCCTCAGGAGCTCTTACTAGACCTTGGGCCGCTCACCTCTTGGCCTTGACCACGGCATCGCGACCTGGCATACCAGTGACGGCTGCAGCCTGCCTGGGGACCGGGACCTGTCGGCGTAGAGCATGAAGCTGCCGCGGGGTTGGAAAGGGGAGGTCGAGCCGAAGTAGGACATGCATTCGCAAATTTTCATAATAAGGACAATATCAACAAAATACATTACAGACCATTTACATGCCCCCACGGGGTCCGCCTTGATTCCTCACAGCAAACAAAAGAAGGCAGTTTTTAGGGGCCCTATCTACACGCGCCAAACGTCGCTGACGCCATCATCAACAGTGGGCCACGGGAGGCCGGCGCGAACCCCATCCAGATCAGCGACGGCGGCGGCCGGATGCTACTGTGACGGGAGAAGGAAGAGATGGGTGACGGGGGCTCCGCTCCCCTCTTCCCATTATAGCCAAGGGGAGGCCAACCGCCGGCCTCCATGATCTAAGGTAATAATGATCTTTTTCTACATGCAGCAAGGACTCCTCAAGTCGGGAAATTGCCGAGGCAGCATGGGGAAGCAGAGACGCCCACGACCAATCAACCGCCATGCGTCAACCGAGGCCGTAGGCTGTTAGGGCCCGCAGCGCTCCGCACTTGCCCCTTGGCTTCGCCTCGGAGCCAAGCCCGAGCACGCCTTGGGCCCGGGGGCTACTGTCGGCGTCCTGGTAACGGGGGTCCCCAGACTTGCCTGCCTGCGGCCCACTGCCTGGCTCCACCAGCGGCCCTGTGCGGCCCATCTTCACCAGCAAACACTCAAGACACTCGCGAGGCAGATGACGCAAGACCTCCTTGGGGCACTACAAAAAAAGACACATCCGTGACATTTTGGGCCAAACGAAATTTTTTCTGTCATACATATGACACTTCTATGACGATAATTTTGACAAAACCCGGTATCATCATAGATGTGGTGGGCTCCTACTTCTATGACAAAAAATCATGACAGAAAATGGTCTTTTCGTCCTGGGCGGGCCGGAGACGCAGCTGCATGACATTCTTTGGGCTGTCCATGACGGAAAAAAACGTGGTAGAAGCGAGGGGGAGGAAAATTTCGAGGAGTTCCCGATTACGGTGAGAGGTCGGGGGCCGAGTGATGCGCGTTTCTCTCGTACACGTACGCGCGTGTGTGCGAGGCGTTGGCTCTAACTGAACCCGAGCGAGGCGTTGGGCTCTAACTGAACCCGAGTGATTGCACTGCAGGTTACACGATACTGAACCCGAGCGATCGATCGATGGCTGTTAACTGAACCCGATCGAGCGATTCCTTCGCTACTGCTGCTAACTGAAGCCGATCGATGCTGCCTCTGGGATGAACAGTGAGCGTTGCGGGGGGGGGGGGGTGGATGAACAGTGAGATGTGGCGTTGCCTCTGGATGAACAGGACCCCGTGGTGTGGAGGGTTGGATGAACAGTAGACGGTGGAGGGGTGCCCGTGGAGGGGTGGTTGAACAGGACCCCATGGTGTGGAGGGCTGGATGAATAGTAGACGGTGGATGGGTGGTTGAACAGTAGCCGGTGGAGTAGCACGCGGTGGAGGCTGGATGAACAGGAGCCCGTGGAGGCTGGAGGAGGTCGACGGTAGCCTGTGGAGGCTGGAGGAGCTCGACGGTGGAGATGAACAATATCCCGTGGAGTCCCGTTTTGCAGTACGCCACACCCCTCTCGATGAACAGGACCCCCATTTTGACTGTAGGAGGTCCGTTTCGTCCGTTTTGCGGTACGCCACACCCCTCCCGATCAACAGGACCCCTGTTTCGACCGTAGGAGGTCCATTTCCTCTGTTTTGCGATATGCCACACCCCTCCCGATCAACAGGACCCCTGTTTCGACCGTAGGAGGTCTGTTTCCTCCGTTTTGCGGTATGCAAGACCGCTCCCGATGAACAGGATCCCGTTTCGAACGTGGCCGGTCGAACACAAGGTCATTTCCTCCATTCTATGGTACGCCAGGCCTCGTTTCCATTGCCTATTCCGTCCAAGCCCTCCCGATGAACACGGCCACGCATTCCGTTCCGACCCAGCCGGTTGGCTCCCACGCGTTCCGTTGCCTCCCGATGAACACGAGCCCTGGCCGTACGTATGAGCGAGTATGCATTCGAGACCCCGCCCGTATGTACACATATGTGGCCGTATTTTCTTTCTTGCACCCTGGACGTTGTACGTACGTGTACATGCTACATGCGCGCCTCTACTACAACACGTGCGCGCCTCTACTATGACACGTGCGTGCCTCTACATCGACCAGTATGTACGTACACGTTCGCGACCAGAATGACAACGCTACGTACGCTTCCACCAGGTGGGTCCCGACTCTTAGGCACTTCCTTGCATGCGAAAATGTAGCTGGTGGGTCCCAGCAGTCAGGGGGGCAAATCATTTTGTTTTTTTGCCCGGACGCATTTCCTTGCATGCGAAGGTGTAGCTGGTGGGTCCCAGCAGTCAGGGGGACATATTTTTTTCATGAAATACGGTGGCCCGTCTGGTGGGTCCCCGCTGTCAGGTGGCGGAATAATTATTTTGCACGTAATAAGTTGGCACTTCCTTGCTGCGGCCGTGGACCCAGCTGTCAGCCTCTCCACGTACAGTCCACGTCTAATGGAAGTCGTTCCTTGACCACGTTGATCATGCCGCGCCGAGAGCACCAGGGCGGTGGACGAAGGGGAGGCCTAGGAAGGGGACGATGCGGAGCCGGGGAAGACGCGGCAGTGGATGCCCACGTGTACAGGAGTACGAGGGTTCACTGGTTCGCTGCGGTGTGAGGCTACCGTCGCCGCAGAATAACAGGGGGTGTGGGTGAGTAGAGGGATGGCCTGGCCAGCGGTGGGAGTAGTTGGGGGCGGTGAGGCCTCCGCCGCATCACAGCCGGCCACGGGAGGCAGGAGCACGAGGCACGATCGGCGCTGGTTTGGGCGGCTGGAGCAAGAAGACCAGAGGTTGAAGAAGCACTACGGCCATTGGATGGACATCGTACGGTCACTAGAGCTAGAATCGTACATATTGACTAAGTTGACAAAGCCCCCCGTCCCTGTCAACTTAGTAGGCCCACAAGTCAGCCTGCCACTATACTGGGTCCCAGCTAACAGGGGGAGTATTCATTTTTTTTGTGCGTAATAAGGAGGCACTTCCTTGCGTGCGAAGATATAGCTGGTGGGTCCGAGCTGTCAGCGGCGGTAACGTTTTTTTCACGAAATATAGAGGCCCTTTCGGTGGGTCCCTGATGTCAGGTGGAGGAATCATTATTTTGCATGTAATAAGGAGGCATTTCCTTGGGTGCGGCTATGGACCCAGCTGTCGGCCTCTCCACATACAGTCCACTTCAGATGCATGTCGGTCGTTGACCACGTTGACCAGGCCGCGCCGAGAGCACCAGGGCGGTGGACGACGGCGAGGCCTAGGAAGGGAACGACACGGAGGCAGGGAAGACTCGGCAGTTGTTTCCCACCTGGAGGGGAGTATGACTGTACGAGGGTTTACTGGTTCGTCTGCCGTCGCCGGAGAATAACAGCAGGTGTGGGTGAGTAGAGGGATGGCTAGGCCGGTAGCACAGCCGGCCGCGGGGAGGAGGGAGCAGGCAGTCCCATCGGCGCTTGTTTGAGCGGCTGGAGCAGGAAGATCAGAGATTGAAGAAGCACGACGGCCGTTCGATGGACATCCAACAGTCACTGCTTGTGCGTCAACCTTTTTTTTAGGAAAGCCTCAAATCTGTGGAAAACAGCATACAACCCATCTGCCATTATTTCTAATAATTTACAGCCCATTTGCTAATTCTTAAGGTTTTTTTGGAGCCCATATTCTTTTTGTTAGCATTACAGCCCATATTGTGGCCACGGTTAAAAAAATATACGAAATTTTGCATATTTCAGTGCGGTCCGAACTGTTTTTGATCCTGAAATTTTGACTCACATTCAAACTGATTTTAAAAATAAATGTATATCAATATAAAATCCAACAAATTCTCCTCGCATAAAAATTAATGTAATTTAAAATCTTGAAATGAAAAAAAAGATATTTGAAACTAATTGTCAGTTTGATGTGTTTTAAAAATGTACAACCCATTTCTCATTACTGATGGGCCATTTTCTTGGCCAGCCGAATGAAAGCTCTCCTCGTCTTGAAAGATTTGCAGCCCAACAGGCCTGACAAAGCGACTTACTTGGCAAATCACAAAAAAAACTGGGCTGTGGTCATGGACCCAGCTGTCAGCCTCTCCACGTACAGTACTCTTCCGATGGAAGTCGTTCCTTGACCACATTGACCACGCCGCGCGGAGAGCACCACGGCGGTGAACGACGGCGAGGCCTAGGAAGGGGACGACGCGGAGCCGGGGAAAACGCGGCAGTGGAAGCCCGCATGGAGAGGAGTACGAGGGTTCACTTGTTCGGCTGCGGTGTGAGGCTGCCGTCGCCGCAGGGCCTGGCCAGCGGTGGGAATAGTAGGGGGCGGTGAGGCCTTTGCGGCAGCACAGCCGGCCACAGGAGGCAGGAGCATGCGGCACGACCGACGCCGCTTTGGGAGGCTGGAGCAAGAAGACCAGAGGTTGAAGAAGCACTACGGCCGTTTGATGGACATCGTACGGTCACTGGAGCTAGAATCGTTCATATTGACTAAGTTTACAAAGCCCTCCGTCCCCATCAACTTAGTAGGCCCACAAGTCAGCCTCCCACAATGGTGCGTCCCAGCTAGCAGGGGGGTATTCATTTTTTTGTGCGTAATAAGGAGGCACTTCCTTGCCTGCGAAGATATAGCTGGTGGGTCCGACATGTCAGCGGGGGGAACGTTTTTTTCGCGAAAAGAGGCCCTTCCGGTGGGTCCCAGCTGCCAGGTGGAGGAATCATTATTTTGCGCATACAGTCCATGGCCGATGGTTGTCGTTCGTTGACCATGTTGACCAGGCCGCACCGAGAGCACCATGGCAGTGGACGACGGCGAGGCCTAGGAAGGGAACGACACGGAGCCGGGGAAGACTCAGCAATGGTTACCCACGCGGTGGGGAGTACGAGGGTTTACTGGTCCGGCTGCCGTCACCGGAAAATAACAAGAGGTGTGGGTGAGTAGAGGAATGGCCTGACCAGCAATGAAGTAGGGTGGGGTGGTGCGGCCTGTACGGCAGCACAGCCAGCCATGGGAGGCGGGAGCAGGCAGCCCCACCGGAGCTGGTTTGGGCGGCTGGAGCAATAAGATCAGACATTGAAGAAGCAGCACGGCCGTTGGATTAACATCCAACGGACACTACTGCTAGAATCGTTTGTGGATGAAGTTGACAAAGCCAAAGTACACGTCAACCTAGTAGACCCACAAGTCAGCCTCCAAATTTGTCCCAAATAGCATACAACCCGAAATTTCTAGCCAGATTCAAATTAATTTTAAATCGAAATATACCTTAATTTAAATTCAATGAAATTTTACCCGCACAAAAACAATGAAATTTAAAATATCAAAATCCTAAAGAAAACATTATTTTGGAACTAATTGCTTGTTTGCTGTATTTTTTCATTTTATAGCCCATTTATTATTACTTATAGCCCATTTCTTATTAGTAATAGCCCATTTTCTGGGCAAAATGCATCCCTCCTCGTCTTGAAAGATTTCCAGCCCAGCAAGGCGTAGAAAAGCAAGTAGGCCTACGTTGGTTATTCTGCAAAAATCAAAATAGCTGGCTAGCCATTTTCAGAAAGGAAAAAAACAAACTGGGCTGGTCATGTGCTAAACATATGAAATAAAAGCCTGGGCTAGACGGGCCACGGGTCCCGCACAACCCAGTTGATACCCTTCTCCATCCCCAAAAAACAAAATTACTGCGCGCGTTGTTGGGTCCCTACTGTCATCCTCACCATGTATAGTCATCTCCTTATTCCTCTCGGTTGTTGACCATGTTGACAACACCGGAGGGCGGCACCGCAACGAGCGAACCAAGGCGGAGGATGATCGTGAGGCCTCGGACGGGAACGAACAGGAGCCGGGGAAGATCACAGCCAGCCATGGGAGGCAGGAGCAGGCGGTCCCACCGGCACTGGTTTGGCTTTGGCGGCTCAAGGAAGAAGAGACTGAAGAAACGCGATAGATGTTGAATGTCAATCCAACGGTGAAGGTTGGCACAATCGTTTGTTGACTAAGCGGACACCAAGTAGCATACTTTTTTATATATAGAAAGAAAATCAAAGACTTGGGAAGGCGTACAAAACAAGCTAGTGTACCAGTAAAGAGACGTTGCCGAGTTTTAGAAAAAAGAAAGACGTGCTCCTATAGCTGGTTCAAATCCAAACCTAGACTATGACTATATATGGTGCTATGCTACTCTGCAAGTAATGAAACTGACATATCCAACGTTCGCTTCTCCTCTTCTCTACTTACTCTGCCTAGCATCAGAAGCTCTGGCCGCAGCAACCATGTCCACTGGCTGCTCGTCCACCTGCTCTTCAGCAGGCAACAACCATATATGCGCCAAGTCGCCACCCGTACCATCGTCTGTGGGTCTCATCACACCCCCGCCGGCACGCGCACCGCAGCCGATTGCTCATCGCAACCCGCTGCCGTTGGTGTGGTGCAACTGCTGCAAATCACGCAGAGTCATCCATCGCGTCTCAACGACAATCCGCAACCCTGGCCAAGTCTTCTACAAATGCCCGAATCATGGGGTAATAATATGTTTAAGTGTTGTTCTGCTGCTTTCAGATGCTGATTTTTTTTAATAGTTTGGTTGATGATCTTCCAATTTGATTCGTGCAGAAAAGGGAAGATTCGTGTGATTTGTATTTCTGGGAAGTTACTGATGTGGGGGAATGCAACTACGCTGATTATTTGGTTAGCCGAGGAATCCCAATACCAGTAGGTTGGGGTGTTGGACAAGTAACTGAAGGAACGTCAGAAGAGGAAGATGCAGAGCAGAAGGTTAAAGATGCAGTTCCTCTGATCATGGCCAAGGAACAGCTGCTAAACAGCCTTGACAACAATGAGGAGATGAAAGAGCTTGTGAAGATAATGGGAAAAATCGATATGCTCTATAGGATGATTGTCTCTTTATTTGCAGTGTATGTAGCACTCGTGATGTATTCAGTGGCTACGACATGAGCACTTTGCTGAAACTAGTAATGAATGAAACCTGTGTAGCAGGCTGGGCGTAGTGTTGTGAACATCTAATGATTTCTATTAACAGAAATCAGGGGGTATCCCCTTTTTCTCATATAAATAAATAAATAGCAGAGGCCCTGTCGGGTCAGCTTTGTTCTCATTCGAAGACGTCGAGCAAATTGTAGTCCAACAGCAAACTATGTCATCAAATTCAAGTTTCACAACCAAATATGAGTACAACTAAACAACAATGTCATCATGTTTTAGTTGTCATACAATCAGCATACATAACAAGTGATGTTCTCACAGCAAAATACTAAACAACATGTTCATCAGGTTTCAGTTGTCATAGCAAACACAATTTCACATAGTAGATAAAAAACGTCTTCTGACAGGCAAATATGACAAAAGCAATGTAATCATCATCCGCAGCAGTAGCGTCAACATCTTCGCCATGTGTATCAGTCTGAATCGTAATTCCCCACGGTGTCATCTTCTTCTTCGTCCTCAACGTCCTCAAACGTTGGCTTCTTGATCAACTCTTGTATGTCCACATCACGTCAGGCAATCTTTTCGCTGGCGTCATTGACGTGATGGTTCTCAAAGATATTAGGAACATCTGTGTTATCTTGTACATCAGGAGTAGTTTAAGCATCATCTTGTTGTGCAACTTCATTAAACGAATTCCTCTGCACAAACCTTTGCAATACTCTCCAGTCATCGCTATGTGCAAATGTGTCTTCCAAGAAAAATATCTGTGTTGCTTGATTTGCCAAAATAAAAGGCTTGTTGATCTGGTACACCGCCTTGACATTGATGTATTTGAAATAATCATCAGCTCTAGGTTTTGCGATCCTGGAAAACAGGTTATACCAACGACAGCACAAAAGAACCGCACACTGATGATCCTCGAAACTGGAGATATACTGCAACTGAACAATGTCTGTTATGTTAGCATAGATTTCAGTTGTCTCTTTGTCATATGTATCCGTGCTCATGATGGCACTGTTTTGTGTCTTCCTGCCTTCGTCTCATGCAAGGGTGTTGTAGCGCACATCTCCAACAATGCAAGATTCATAATGTCTTACCCGAGTATCAGGACCCATTGCTAGTGAGTAAAGGGCATCATCAACTGCCTGCCCATCCTCCCGCATCTTCTTAACCTATGGTTAGAAAATAGACAAGCTGATCGTCTTATGTACTCAATATATTAAAAAAACTAACAATGCACTTCAAAAGCTTACATGGTTCTTGAACCATTTCGCAAATCCTGCCATAACCAATTTGTCAATGTTTCTTGGATTTTGCGGCAGTAACTCCTCTTTTTAGATGCTACACAACATAGTGATCGCGTCAAACATCTAAATATATAAGAATGTGCTGCAAGTTTAGTAGATTACGATGTATAAGCT
Organism: Triticum aestivum; assembly: GCF_018294505.1. Classification (NCBI taxonomy): domain Eukaryota; kingdom Viridiplantae; phylum Streptophyta; class Magnoliopsida; order Poales; family Poaceae; genus Triticum; species Triticum aestivum. The sequence goes on along the minus strand of NC_057794.1, from coordinate 282,840,405 downwards.
GCAGTACTGCACTTACTTGATATAAGGTGGTATCTCAGGACAGTTATTCAACACATACCAAACCATTTTGTCCAAATCTTTAGGTTTGTCCTCTTATCGACTCTTCCCTGTAACTCGAACAGAATAATCGAAAACATTGTGCCCGGGATTGTCTTCACCCACCTCTTTGCTAAGCTGATCAGCTATTTCAATGTATTTTGAGCAGAATGTCAACGCTTCTGTAGCAATGTAGGCCTCTGCAATGGAACCCTCGGGTCTAGCTCTGTTCCTAACATAGCCCTTGAAAGTGCCTAGCCGCCTTTCAATAGGGTACATCCAGCCATACTGTACTGGACCTCTAAGTAGTGCCTCATCAGGTAGATGAATAGCCAAATGCACCATCACATCAAAGAAGGCTAGAGGATATATCTTCTCAAGGTCGCATATGATAGTTCGTATGTTGTCTCTAAGACGCTCCAAAGCATCTATCCTAATATTCCTACTGCAGAGTTCCCTGAAGAATTGTCCCAACTCTGCAACTGCTTTGTATAAGTTAGGGCGGCCCAATCCTCTAAGGATAACAGGTAAAACCCTTTGAAGTAGGATGTGGCGGTCATGAGTTTTCAACCCTTGTACCTTGTTTCCATCTGCACTGACTCTCCTTTCAGGGTTGGAAGCAAATCCATGTGGGAATCTCACACGTGACAGGACCTCGCAGAATTCTTTTCTTTTTACCTTGTCCAAGACGTACACAGCTGGTGCCATATCCCGTGGTTTACCTTCATCTTGCACCTGCAAATCATTTCTGATACCCAGGTGTGTCAAATCAATCCTAGATTTTAAGGTATCTTTTGTCTTGCCTTCAATATTAAGAAGTGTGTCGATACTGATGTCACATATATTTTTCTCGATGTGCATCACATCAAGATTATGCCGCATATCCAAATCTTTCCAATACTCCAAGTCCCACAAAGTGGACCTGCGGGTAAACAATAATCTCTCTTCTACCCTGCCACACTTCCTTTTCCCGCTACCATTACCAGGATGGTTTCCTGGTGTAATATGCCTGACCTTCTCTAATTCCACTTGCAACTCATCGGCAGTGAGCCTCTTTGGCGCATCATGGTTTCCATGCTTTGCATTGAACACATCTCTTCGGTATTTTCTAGGATGCGGCTTGTCCTTGACAAGGAAACGGTGGCGTCCAATGTAACAGATATTGCTAAGTATTGCATATGACAGCGGATTCCTGTCAGCGAACACATGCATTGTAACCATGTGTCATTCGCCCTGACATAGTGCCCAAAGCCGGATAATCATGGATGCACCAAATTATAACAGCACACAGAAAGAAATCAGCTGGTGGGCTGCTATATAGGTCTCGAGTGAGAACACCCTTCCATAGCTGTAGAAGTTCCTCCACAAGAGGCTCCATGAACAAATCAAAATCCTTTGCAGGACTTTTTGGACCTGGGATGAGCAAGGCCATCATGTAGTTTGATTCTTTGGTGCAGACATTTGGAGGCATGTTGTAAGGGATAACAAGCACTGGCCACATGCTATATGTGGCACTCTGGTGGCCAAATGGGTTAAATCCATGTGAAGCTAAGCCAAGTCTAATGTTTCTCGGGTCAGCAGCAAACTCTTTGTGTTTATCATTGAAGATTTTCCACTCACTACCATGAGATGGATGGCTCATTACATTCTGATCTCTGTACTCCTGGTTCCTAGAATGCCACAGTACATCCTCTCTTGTTTCAGCATCATGAAACAACCTCTGCAATCTTGGTGTAATTGGAAAATGTCTCAGAACATTATGAGGAATCCTCTTCACAGCATCGCCATCTTTCCATCTTGATGATTTGCATTTCGGGCATTCACTTAAGTTGGCATAATCCTTCTGGAACAGAACACAACTATTCTTACAAACATGGATCATATCATATCCAATTCCAACTGCACGGAGGAAATTCTTCATTTTACTGTAGGTGTGTGGCAGCTCAGACGCATCTGGGAAAGATTTGCGGAAAGCAACCAACATCGCATCGAATGATTTGTTGGTCATCCGCTCAGATGTCTTCACTTGAAGAAAGGTGGCCATAGCTGAGAATACTGACAACTTATTTCCTGGGGTGACAGCAACGTTGCATTGTTCCAACATGCGGGCCCACCGTTTTTCTTCTGTAGGTGAAAGTTCATGAAATGCACGAGCATTTCGTAGCATTGTTTCAATGTTGGTTAACTCACTGGCTCCGCCACCACCACCACCTCCTCCTCCTCCTCTTCCACCTGAGCATCAGGCAGATCAAGATGGTGATCTGCTGCTTCCACGTAGTCAATAACATTGACGTTCACAACTTCACCATGATGAACCCACCTAGTATATGTGACCGACATCCCATACAAGTGTAGATGATTTTGCACAGTCGACTGGGGTCTTGTTGAATTTATACAACTGCTACATGGGCAGAGCACATATGATTTCGGACCACCGTACTCAGCTCTGATAAAGTTCATGAAGTTTTCAACCCCCTCGACATATGCAGCGGAGAATCTTCGAGCAGAAGTTATCCAAGTCCTGTCCATCTGTTAGACATACAAATTAGTTCTTCTACTAGATATTACAGGAAAAACATATATGCCTTTTTATGAAGTCCAGAAAAAAATACCTAGGTCGATGTCTAAAGCTATGGCAAGATATTTGGACAAGCAGATCTAAGTAACGAAATGTATGTAAAGCTAATTCAGCAAACATATTTGAGTGCCAAATTATGGCAGGTTGTTTCAGCAGTCAATGAGGCCGAGCACACAGCCATCGAACTATCGAAGGCCATCGCAGCAGCAAAGATCGAGTATAAAACAATGTAGAGCTATTTCACCTAACAGATTGGCTACTAGACCATGGCAATCTACGTCACAATAAATATATGGCAGGTTATTTTAGCAACTAATCAGCCTTGGCATGCCATCTCAGCTAAGCAGATTGAGTGTAGAACAGGGCAAGGAAGCTTCTTAAGCAGAGCATATTGACAGTAAACTACTTCGGCAAACAGTGAGATTAACAGCGTCTATCAGCTAATATTCAGCGCTACACAGACATGAACGGGGCCTCAGTCTAGAATGCGCGTACTGTGGGAGAAGCTGACCGCCGTGCGTCTCCACACGAACGTCGCCAGCGGTGGCGGCGCTGGCCGCCGTGCGCCTCCACAAGAACGTAGCCAGAGGTGGCGGCGCGGCTAGAGGACGGCAGTCTACGAGAGCGTACTATGGGAGCGAGAGGATCGCCGAACCGCGGCGCCGACGTATCGGCGCGGCGGGGA